>NW_008615704.1:17649-23024 GCF_000691845.1 Merops nubicus | reverse complement strand
CCAGCTTCCCTGCCCTTCTCTGGAGGCGGCAGCTCAGGCAGGTTGTTCTCCACTCCCATTTTTCCTGTGTGTGGCCTCCATCAGTCCGTGTTTCCTCCTCCAGTGTCAAAAATCCAGTTTAAAAAGCTGCCTGAGGGCAGAGGCTGGGTCAGCTCAGTGGGTGTCAGGGGACCTGGTGGAGGCAGCGGCTGCTGGGGGACTGTGGTTGGGGGCAGGTGTTTTACAGATATATGGCTGAGAGAGTTGGGGTTGGTCAGCCTGGAGAGGAGAAGGCTCCAGAGAGACCTTCTTGTGGCCTTCCAGTACTTAATGGGGCCTGTCAGAAACATGAGGACTGGCGTTTTAGCAGCACCTGTTCCAAAAGGATAAGGGGTGATGGGTTTAAACTAAAAGAGGGAGGTTCAGACTAGAGAGAATGAAGAAATGTTTGATGCTGAGGGTGCTGAGCCCCTGGCCCAGGCTGCCCAGAGAGGTGGTCACTGCCCCATCCCTGGCACCATCCCAGGGGAGGTTGGATGAAGCTCTGAGCACCCTGCTCTAGCTGCAGATGTCACTGTCCCTGCAGGGGGTTGGACTGGATGACCTTGAAAGGTTCCCACCCAAAGCAGCCTGT
Source organism: Merops nubicus (assembly GCF_000691845.1). Lineage (NCBI taxonomy): Eukaryota > Metazoa > Chordata > Aves > Coraciiformes > Meropidae > Merops > Merops nubicus. The sequence goes on along the minus strand of NW_008615704.1, from coordinate 22,411 downwards.
GGTTCTGTTTATGGCTGAGGGGGGTCTGGCCCATCTGGAGGGAGGTGTGTGCATGCAGCAATCTGCTGCCTAGCTCCACAGGCACGCAGGCACGGCTGTGCAACCAGGGGAAAGCTCCTTGAAAAGCCACTTTCTGGGCACATCTGAGGGCCCCTGGCCCTGTACCTGCTTGGGCAGCCATCAGGAGCTGCTTGTGGGAACCTGAGAGCTCCGAGCTGCTGCTGGGTGCTGCTTTCTCTGGGGCGTAATACCACACAGAATCATTTAGGCTGGAATAGACTTTAAGGTCGAGTCCAGCCATTAATGAACTCGTGTGGCTGGGGTGTGAGTCAGTAGTTTCATACCCAGCACCACGTGTTTTTGGGAATATGCACAGTCATACGTCTTAGAGCCACGTCTCAGAGTAGTCATCAGCCTGAGTCATCATCGTGGTAGTTTCAGTGTGTTAATCAGAGCCTATTTTTGAACTTCTTCACCAAGAGAAGTGAGGTGCAGCAGCATTACAGTAGCTGTATTTCTATGGGAAGAACTTTGAAAGGAGTGAGAACAAGGTTCCTAAAAACTTTTTATATCATACAGAGATATTTTCCTGCTGGCTCACCTCAAATTTATGTTTCTTTCCTCGGCTGTGATGTGCAAGTGCCAAAGGTACACAAGTTTCACTCACACTTGTGAAAAATATTTTTGTAAGGAATTTTAGATTCTATATTAGAAATTAATGGGTTTTTTTTAAAGAACTCACTGACCCCCATCTGGAGGACAACATCCAGCCTGGAGCCCCCACCACAAGCAGGACATGGAACAAATATCCACTGAGATTATGAAAATCACATGGAAGAACAATTTGAGAAATACTATCTGAATATACAGGTAGGGGTTTTCCAGAAATCAATTTCCCAGTACCTGAAGGAAACCTACAGGTTCTCTGAAGGCTGGAAAGGGACTTTTCACAAGAGTATCCAGCAACAGGACAAGGGGAAGTGGTTTTACACTGAAGGAGAATAGGTTTAGGCTAGATCTTATGAAGAAGTTCTTCAGTAGGAGGGTACTCCAGAGTAGTACTCTGGAACAGATTGCCCAGAGAGGTTGTGGATGGCCCCTCCCTGGAGTTGTTCAAGGCCAGGCTGGATGGAGCTCTGAGCAACCTGCTCTAGTGGGAGGTGTCCCTGCCCATGGCAGGGGGGTGGAACTGGGTGATCTTTAAGATTCCTTCCAACTCAAACCATTCTATGATTCTATTTTTCTTCAAAATATGACTGCAGAGCTGCTGTTTCTTGGACGTTTTGCCCGTGAGAAGCATTTCTGTGAAGTCCCGTGGGGTCTTAGTGGCAGAGCATTATTGCTTACCCTGTGGTTCGGTGGGATTATGAAATTCCATGAGCAGTCACTCGCCTCCTGGCTGCAGTTTCCATTTTATTCCCCTTTTCCAGGGTTTGATGCTGTCTGCAGGTGGCACCGTTGTCTCAGCTTCCCGGGCGCTCCGTTTTTAAGGCAAAATGGAGCAGCTTTCCCTCAGCCTGAAATTTCCTAATTACATTGAAACTTGTAATTTCACTTAATGAATCAGATGGAATAAGAATGGCTCTAATTTGTGTAATTGCTTTAAAAAAAGGAAGGGTGACTCAGTTTGTACAGAAATGCAGTAACCACGAACGTTGTCTGGCTGAAGTGGGGAACGGGGGTGGATGAGTTTGGTGGAACTCAAGACAATGAGTTTTCTCACTTATTAACTCCCCAGTATCATGTGTGGTGAGATGATGTCCCAGGCCAGGTTGGATGGGGCCTTTGCAATCCAGTCTAGTGGAAGATGTCTCTGCCCATGGCAGGGGGGTGGAATGAGATGATCTTTAAGGTCCTTCCAACCCAAACCATTCTCTGATTCTATGATAATCATAGAGCTTACACACGCAAATTTTTTCCCCAGTTCTTCAGATCCTGTAAAGTCGTTTCTGTCCCCTTGGTATTGAATCAAATATCACACATCTTTGTGGACATTTGCTCCAGTTTTTATCATTTTTTATTATTTTATGGGACAACGCATCCCTGAGATCATAGAATCATAGAATGTCTGGGCTGGAAGAGACCCCAAAGGTCATCTAGTCAGGCTGGGCAGAACTGTCTGTGCTGGGTCTGAGCCCCTCAGGCTCAAGCCATTGTGTAGGAACAGACAGTCCAGAAGCATCTACAGAACTTGTGACACCACAACCAAAGCCACAGGCCATTTCCCAATGGAAAAACTGTAAATCCCACAGGAAAGGATAAAATCTGCAGTAATAATAAGACCCAGGAAGGGAAAAGAAAATATCAGGGCAGTGCCAGTTAGCCTGAGACCTGCAGGAACGGGCTTCATTGAGGAGCACTCGGAGAGGAGGAGAGAAAAACAGCTATTAAAATGAAAAAAGTTCTTCTTCAACCAGTTTTTCCCAGCTTCGTGCCCTGTCACACATCAGAGGGACCAGCTCTCAGCTCTCCCTGCTCCTTCTGTATTGAACCTTTCATCTCAAGCCTTGGCTTTTATAACGGATGTTTTAAAGGATGATTTATATTGTCCAGAGTGTTTGTGTTTAGGAAACTGGGGTAGCTCTGGGGAAGCTTTCTCCTCGTGCACAGAAGCAGCCTGCTAAGGCTCCCAGCTTTGTTTTGTATCCCACTAGATCCTCCGTGTTTCTCCAGCTGCCCTCTCGTTTACTTTGTGGTTGGCTGAAAGATTTTTTTTTCCCCCTCTTTTTTATGCTGCTCTCTCTCCTCTGGTGCTCTGTGGTGGAGCTGTGCAGACAGAGAGGCTGATTCAACAGAGAATGGCTGAAAATGATTCTGTAGAAAGCATTTCAAGATGGACACAAGGGTTCTCTCCCCCTCTGTTCTGGTTTTGCTGGTGGGTGATGCTGGTGACGAAGGAAGCCAGCGAGAAGTGCTCTTTAGAGGTAACATTCAGTGCTTGTAGAGCTCTCTGCTCAGCAGCTGAGCAGACTTTGTACCCATCACACCCTTGCACCAGAAATGCTGCTGCTCTGAAGGAGCATGGAGCAGCTCGGGTGTTTCTAATAACAAATTGGACTGCACTCATGGTCTGATGGCACTGGAATGGAACATGCCCTTGCTGTTTAATGACTTTGATTCATGACTCTTCTCTTTGGCTTTTGTTACTCAGCTCAGGCACAAAAGTTGCCTCATAAAAGCATCTTGGACACTTTTTCATGCATAGCTATTGCAGCACACTTGATGTTCACAGAGTCCCAGTGTGGTGGGGTTGGGAGGGACCTCTGGAGATCATCTCATCCAACCTCCCTGCTCCAGCAGCTCACCCCCAGCAGGGTGCCCAGGGTCACATCCAGGAGGGTTTGGGATCTCTCCAGAGCAGGAGACTCCCCAGCCTCTCTGGGCAGCTGCTCCAGGCTCTGCACCCTCACCCTAAAGAATTTTCTCCTGCTGCTCAGGTGGCACCTCCTGGGTTCCAGTTGGTGCCCGTGGCCCCTTGTCCTGTCCCTGGGCACCACTGAGCAGAGTCTGGCCCCAGCCTCTTGCTCCCTGTGGGCCCTTTAGATATGATCAGCATTGATCAGATCCCATAAACACTGAGAATTTCCCCATCTTAACTAGAATTAATTTATTTTTCTAATCACAGGTTTTATTTGCTTTGGTTTGTTGGGTTGTGCTGGCAAGCTTGGTCCACAAGCCTTTGGGAGATGCTCTTCCAGTAGAATATTCTCCTGGGGATCCCTGTGAGAGGTGGGAGCTGAGGCAAGAACATGGAGCTGGGGTATCACCTCCTCCTCTCTGCTGGGGTTCACCCTGGGGGAGCAGCTCCTGCCTGGTTGTTCTTCCATGGCAGGTGGACCAGGCTCATTCTAGGACCATCTTTCTTACCCACCCACTCACCCATCCCCTCCAGCCAGCGGGCAGGAGCAAAGGAGTGTTTGGGGTGCAGAAGTGCTCCAGTAACCAGGCCATGGGCCTTGAAGGGGGTGCTTGGTTCAATGGTGGGTCTGTGGGGAGTTCCTGTGCCTGCCCCGTGTGGCAGCAGATCCTGAACCAGAGCCCTGGGTTTTGTCAGCACATTTGCCTCCCCCCGACCCCCTCCCCTCCCCTGACCCAGCGTCTGGCGGGAGGAACTCGGACGGCAGGCCAGCCCCCTAGCCAAATTTCGGATGAGATGCTGCCGCTCATGAGCTCCAAAGCTCAGTGTCCTTTCCCGGCGATGGAAAATCCATCTGCGACTGGACGAGATGGCCTTGAAAGGTCCTTCCCACCCAAACCAGGCGGGGATTCTGTGATTCCATGGTTCTATGGGTCTAACTCGGTGCTGGGTAGTTCTAACTCAGTGGGTTCTAACTCAGTGCTGCACCTTATTTTGCCACACTCACCCTAACATCAGACCGAATATCCTGCGCCCCTAAGCAGATAACGACCTAGAGTATGCAAATGGCCGTTTTTAATTAGTTCTGAGCCTGTACAACCACCTGCAGGGCTGCTGAAGGAGGGGAGGGGACAGAGCCCCACGGCTCCAGCGCAGCCGGCCGCCCGCGGTGGCAGCGACAGTGTGCTCAGCGCTCGCCTCATTTCCCGTGACAAAACGCGGCTGGGTTGTGCTGCCCGGCGCGTTCCGGCCCTTCAGCAGAAAACCAGAACAAAATAAACGGTCAGAAAGACTCCAGAGGTCATCAGGGGGCTTGGCAAAACGAATCCCTGCAGGTCAGGAGCGACGAGGGTTAAAATTAAATCTGCACCGGCCGCTGGTCCTGCCTCCCCCCCGGTCAGGGAT
>NW_008615704.1:13981-17570 GCF_000691845.1 Merops nubicus | reverse complement strand
GACTGTTCCCCCAGCACAGCCCTGTGGAGTCCTGTCGGCTGTTCAGGGCTCTGCCAGAAACACAGGACTCCATGGGCTACTTTGCAACTCTTTTTCTCTGCTAAAGGGTATCAAATACCAGTTTTATTCTAATCATAGGATCATTTGGGCTGGAAGAGACCTGTAGGATCATCCAGTCCAACTGTTCCCCCATCCCTGCCAGGTCCCCACTGCCCCGTGTCCCTCACACCACATCTCCACAGCTTGGAAACCCCTCCAGGGGTGGGGACTCCACCACTGCCCTGGGCAGCCTGGCACAGCCCTGGGCAACCCTCCAGGGCAAGAAATTGTTCCTCAGGTCCAACCTTAACCTCTCCTGGGGCAACCTGAGGCCATTTCTCTTGTCTTGTCCCTTGTTCCTTGGGAGAAGAGCCCAGAACCCACTCATGACGAGGGGATTAAAGTGGGAGATACCAAAGAAGGACTTGCACAGCCCTCACACCTATGGGCTGTTTAAAATCGGGGGCACTCGAAGCTCTGCAGCTGGGGTGAAGATCCTGGGGGTGGCTGGAGAGGCACCCCTGGAGAGGAGGGTCAAAGAGAAGAGCTGCTCCCAGGACTGATGGCAGAAGTGTGACAGAGAGGCTGGTGCCTCTTCCCATCCAGGACCAGGCTGGCAGCTGGCCTCACCAGGGGATGCCAGAGGAGCCCCTGGTCCTGCTCCCTCCTCCCCGACCCTTTTGGCCACAAGCAGCTTGCCTTTTGGGGTGTCTTCTCAAGAAGTGTGCTTCCTCCAGGGCTAACCTCCAAGGGGGTTAATGGTGGCTTTAGGAGGAGTGAGGAGCAGACACATCCTTTGCTCTGAGGTGTGTCCTGCTCACAGCAGGGCCCTGTTGTACTTCCATGTGTGAGAGCAGAGGTTTGTCCCAGTGCCCAGGTGTGATGCCAGGATGCTCCTGCCACGGGATCAGTGCTGCTGTGAGATGAACCCCACATCTGAGAAGACGGCCTGAATTTCCTGCTTTAACAAGGTCTTTCAGGAAACGTTACCTCAGGTTTTCCTGCTGTGCTTTTTTTGGTGTGTATTTCAAATCTGCCACAGTCAGACTTCAAGGAAATGCTCCAGATTGTAAGGAAACGTCCTCTCCTGGGCAAACCTGGGCAAGCTCTGCTTCTGATCACGCCCTTGTTGGACAAGTGGGATAGGATGGGCCCTGCACGGGGGTTTTGTGGCTTCGTTCATGTTTATAAACGACTCTGAGATCTTCAGATGAAGAAAGCATTTATGAGTGCAGAAGAAGAAGTTGCCAAACCGTTTCTAACCTCATAAACAGGTAATTTTAAATTCAAGGAGACACTGAGGAGGGCAAGATCGCACAAGTGGCCTGGGAGCAATTTCCATCACCCCTCCCCAGAGCTCACACAGCAGAATTCCCTCCGTTGCCATGAACTCAGCTAGCATTTGATCATAAATAGGGAAAAACCTTTCTAAATTTGTTTTCTGAGGTTTAAAAATAGAAAACTCACGTGCCTTTAGCTGCCCCTTCTGCTGCTTTTGTTCCTCTCTCTGTGCTGTATTCACACGGCTTCAGTGCAAAGCTGCCCGTAAATATTGACTGGAAGGCAGGAGTGGATGCAGCTGGGTTTGACTTTGATCCTTGGTGTCACAGGGGCTGCAGCAAACGCCTCAGTTGTGGGGCCACTCACTGAAACAGCTCATTTGGAAATGGAGGAAGCAGAGCAGGGATCCTGAATTTTCACTCCTCCTCCCATGCGTGGTCTTGGAAAGCTGGAAGGGGCAGGGAGGTGGCCTGGAGCCACGGGACAGAGCCAGCCCCACGCTGGGCCCAGCAAACAACCAGCATCTGGGGGAAGCTGGTGGGTTATGCATGGGGCACTTCACAAACAGAGTGGGCTGATCAATAATTAACCAGAGGCAGCCGTGGGCGCGTGGGCTGGAGCTCGGGAGAGACCTTCTGGCTCTGCACAGCTCCTGACAGGAGCCTGGAGCCAGGGGGGGGTCGGGCTCTGCTCCCAAGGGACAAGGGACAGGACAAGAGGAAACAGCCTCAAGTTGCCCCAGGGGAGGTTGAGGTTGGCCCTGAGGACAAATGTTCTTCCTGTAGGGTTGCCCAGAGCGGTGCCAGGCTGCCCAGGGCAGTGGTGGAGTCCCCACCCCTGGAGGGGGTTCCAAGCTGTGGAGATGTGGTGTGAGGGACATGGGGCAGTGGGGACCTGGCAGGGATGGGGTCAGGGTTGGACTTGATCTTAAAGTTCCAAAATAATTCTGTAACTTTATGACCAGTACACAGCTTGGTGGCCACAAGCTGCTTGCCCGGCCACCTTGGACTTCCCTGCCTCGGGGAGCACTTGGCCTCAGCCCCCTGATCCCTTCAGGGATCCATGTCCCCTCCATGGGGGCTCCTTCCAGCACGTCCAGCAGACCTTTCTCAGTCAACGTGAGTCCAGCATGCCTGAGGGGAGGCACCTGCCCTTGGGTGCTCCCCACGGGGCCAAACCCAGAGGGTGGGGAGACTCCCCAGGAGCCCCAGGCGCTTGGGTGGACGGCGGGCAGCAGAGCTCCCTTCAGAAACAAGCTGTCCCCGTGCCGTGGGGCTCGTGCTGTTTAATATTTTAACAGAAAGCAGCATAATTACTGCTTAATCTAATCAATGAATCACGATAGGAGCCGCTGCCCCGTTTCCTGTCCTGCAGGAGCGGGCGCTGGGCTCTCAGCAGGGAGTTGGCAAATCCAGGCTGGCCCCCCGTGGCCAGGGACGCTGTGCACGTGTGGGCACCGCAGCCAGACAAGGGGCAATGCCAACCAAACAGCCTGGGCAACCATCTGCCACTTCCCCAGCAGCAGCCAGAGCTCACACCCCATTAGGACACCGACCAAAAGCACAAATCTGGTGGTTTGGCCACCAGCGGTTTTCATTTTTGGGTTTTTTTTTTAACAGAAAAGGCTTCTGGCATTTGTTAACAACGAGCAAGGAAGGGAGCCAAAGGGTTTGAGGGCTTGTTTAAATAATAGAACGGCTGCTGCTGCCTGTTTTGTTTATGTCATCAAAAAAAGGTTACAGCTTTGAACTGACTCCTGGGCAAGCACGGCGCTGGCTGACAGCAGCAGCAGCAGGGCTGTGGTGTTCCTGGGCTGCTCACCTTCCCCAGGGGCTCTCCTGGGGTCACTGCGACCCAGCCGGCTGGTCACCCTCTCCCTGCTTCTGAACCAGGGCTGCCGACCTCAGGACTAGCTGGGTGGGGTTTAATTTTTAATAAAGAAAAAGGAGAGGTTGTGAATTGTGACATTCCCCTGCCCTAAAACGCGTGAGGGGCTCCAGCCCAATCCCAGGTCTATGAAGTACTGCTGGAAGTCCCACCAAGCACAAACCACAGGGGAGTGTCACCTGTCTGGGCTGTGACCACAGCACATCCTCCTGGCCTGAGACCTTTTCCAGATATTGGGACTAATGAATTGATTTTAAAAAACATTTCACTATGTTTTGTAATGTTAAACCCTAAGGTGATCCTGTTAGAAGTCTATACTGGGGTTGGTTTTGGCTCCTCACTCCCGGAAGGACCTTGAGGGGCTGGAGAGTGGCCAGAGGAG
>NW_008615704.1:0-13677 GCF_000691845.1 Merops nubicus | reverse complement strand
AAAGCCGTGGGAGGTGTGTTTGGAGGGACATGGGTTAGCCATAGACATGGGAGGAGTGAGGTTAATGTTTGGATTTGATGATCTTAAAGATCTCTTCCATCCTAAAAGATTCTGAGCTTCTATAAATCACAAATATTTTTTTTCTAATAGATTTAATTTTCTCTTTACTGGGATTCTCCCCATCCCAGACCCCAGCCAGCGAGCACCCCAAGAAAAAGCACTCAGGGAGAGCACCTCGTGTGCTGCCTTATGTCTAAACAAAGCCCAGCTGGGTTATGTGTGTAGGATAAACTCCTGTGAGGGCCCCTTGACAGGTACACCCCATTTCCAGGAGGCAGTGGGGCGTTGGGGAGAGCACAGGAAGGTTTCCTCACACTCATTACCAGCGTGTCGAGGTGTAAATTCCTCATCTAGATGCTGGGATTGTTGAATAATTCCTGTTCGACCACTTCTCACTCCCTTGCGTTGGGGAGAGCACAGGAAGGTTTCCCCACACTCATTACCAGAGTGTCAAGGTGTAAATTCCTCATCTAGACATGCTGGGATTGTTGAATAATTCCTCTTTGACCACTTCTCACTCCCTGTATTTCCCCATCAAATACCAGATGGGTCATCTGAATAACTTCTGTCACATCTCCCTGTCTCTTGTGGGTGTTGAAGCCCAAACCATTCTCCTGGGCCAGGATCTCAAGTGCCCATGGTGAGTAAATGAACCTCTGAGGTGAAACACTCGAGTTGTCTTCATGTTTCAGAAGATGTTGTGGAACTGCTGCTCCAGGAGAAGGCTCTGCCATGGGCCACTGAGTGGGTTTGGCTGGAGAGAAGAGCAGGAGCTGCTGGGCTGTGCAGATTTGGTAACCACCCAAAAACAAACCTCATCTTGTCCAAAAGGTTGTGTGTAAGATAGTGTTAGGGTTAAAGCACCACAGGTCCTGTTCTGGCTGCACCCTCACTGCTCCAAAGTCCCACTGTGGGCTTCATATGGTCTATTCTGGGTCAGATCAGGGTGGGAGAAGTGAGCTGATGAGAAGAGGCTGGAATGCTTGAGTGGCTGCATGGTTCCTGCCCCTGGGGCAGAGAGCTGAGCTCAGCAGAGCCTGGTGCAGCACCTTGGCTTGGCAGTGCCAGCCCCGTGGGGCACTCAGGGCTCTGGCTGGTGCCACCTTTATCCTCAGCCCTGTGGCTGGTGGTGGTAACCTGTCACAGAAGGTTGCTGGAAGGACTCTGCTCTTACAGCAGGGGTTTCTTCAGGGACCTGCTTGTCCAGGTCCAGAGGAGGCCACAGAGATGACCAGGTGTCTGGGAGCCCAGCAGGAGAGAGTTGGGCTGGGGCAGCCCCAGAGGAGAAGGCTCCAGCTGGGGAGACCTGCTGGGGGCTGCAGGATCTGAAGGGAGCCTACAAGAAAGCTGGGGAGGGACTTTTTACAAGGGCTTGTAGTGACAGGACAAGGGGTGATGGTTCTAACTGGAAGAGGGGAGATTTAGATGAGAAATTAGGAAGAAGTTCTTCCCTGTGAGGGTGGTGAGCCCCTGGCCCAGGTTGCCCAGGGAAGCTGTGGATGCTCCATCCCTGGAGGTGTTCAAGGCCAGGCTGGATGGGGCTCTGAGCAACCTGCTCTAGTGGGAGGTGTCCCTGCTCATGGCAGGGGGGTGGAACTGGGTGATCTTAAAGGTGACTTCCAACCCAACCCATTCTGTGGGTTTTATTCTCCTTTTATTGTCCTTTTATTGGAGCAACCTGCTCTAGTGGGAGGTGTCCCTGCCCATGGCAGGGGGGTGGAACTGGGTGATCTTTAAGGTGACTTCCAATCCAAACCCTTCTGTGATTCTGTGACTCCTTTTATTCTTATTAATGCAATTGTTGAATTTAATGCATCACAGAAGGTGGCTGGAAGGACTCCACTGCCACAGAGAGGGTTTCTAAGAGCTGCATCAACACCCGTGCTCATGTGCAGGGGCCATTTGTAGTTGTGACAGTCCAGGCAATGAAGTTTATCTTGTTTCTGTGTGAGGCTTGATGGGTTCACCATGGGCTGGGGCTCTGGCTCTGGTGACCAGGCAGGTCCAGGAGGATGGCAGTGCCATGGACCCCTGCTGGGCACCACTGCTGTGTTTCAGAAGCAGCTGCTCCATCCCTTGGCACTCCTGCTCCCTAGGTCATCCTGCTCAGGGGGAACAGACATTAACCATTGCTGCTGCTTAAATATTTTAGAGGGAAGAAAACTCAGAGGGAAGAAAAAGCTGGAGGAATGTCACTGACTGCATTCTCCATCTGTTACATCTCAGAATAATTTATTTGAACCTCTGAAGATAGAAGGGAAAATATTTGAAGGAGATGGAGACTTGCCAGTATTTCCAGTTCATTATAAGCAAAGAACTGTTGCTTATAGCACTTTTTTGGAGCAGAGACTAGTCTGGTTTTAAATCCCTCAAGCAATGAAGAATCATGTGCTTACCAATGGAATTTGTTCTTCGGTAAAGTATTTACTAATTAAAAAAGATGAATTTTTAAACTCAGTCTAAATTTCCTCCCTTTTACATAAACGTTCCGTCTGCTTTCCGTGGGCATTGCTGGGGTCCTGCCAACCCCAGCCCTGGGCACCCAGAGCCAGCTTGTCCCCCTGCTGTCAGCATCTGAGAGGGGAGTGAGGGACCTTGTAGTCCTGGGGAGCAGCCCTGGGGGTGAGGAGATGGGCAGGAGCTCCCCCAGCCTGGACTGCCCCCCCAGCAGGGTGGGCACAGGGCAGGGAGGGGATCCTGCCCCTCTGCCAGCTCTGGGAGCCCCCCCTGCAGTGCTGGGGCAGCTCTGGAGTCCTCAGCCCAGCAGAGCCAGGGAGCTGCTGGAGCGGGGCCAGAGGAGCCCCAGCAATGCCCCGAGGGGGGAACCCCTCTGCTGGGAGCCCAGCAGGAGAGAGTTGGGCTGGGGCAGCTGAGAGGAGAAGGCTCCAGCTGGGGAGACCTGCTGGGGGCTGACAGGGCTTCAAGGGGGCCTACAAGAAAGCTGGGGAGGGACTTTTTATCAGGGCTTGTAGTGATGGGATGAGGGGTAACAGTTCTTCACTCTGGGGGTGGTGAGACCTTGGCCCAGGTTGCCCAGGGAAGCTGTGGATGCTCCATCCCTGGAGGTGTTCAAGGCCAGGCTGGATGGGACCTGGCACACCCTGGTCTAGCAGGACACGTCCCTGCCCGTGGCAGGGGGTTTGGAACTGGATGATCTTTGAGGTCCCTTGCAACCCAAATTACTCTGTGATTCTGTGACCTGGGGGAGGGAGGGGCTGCCCCAAGCTGGCCCATCTCCAGCAGGGCTGTGTGAGGAGACAGGAGCAGGCTGGATGAAGATGTGGCCAGCAATCTGAACCAAGAAGACCCAGAGACCTAAAGAGAGAAGCATCTTTGCTCGCAGATGACACTGTATAAACAGATATGTATGAGTGTTACCAAGATTAAAGTTTAATTAAATTCCTGCAAGATTTTTTGGGTCTTCATAGATTTCCTTTGAGCTCTCTGCCAACTAGGATGTGCTTGCTGGCTGCAGAATATGAAAGCAAATGTTGTTGTGTTTTGCAAATCTGTTTTATAATGCATGCAAGTGCTGACTACGCCAAAGTCTCGCTGGTTTCCCCAATTAACAACATCACAAAAGCACCAAAGGTAGCAGTTCTTCTTGTTTTTTGCTATCCTTTAAAAACAAGAGATGGATCAAAGTATCCCACGATTAACTTCACGAATCACACCCACACTGTGAAAAACTGTTGGCTCTTCTGAACCCGCTCTCCACAGAGGAGTTGAAGTGTTGACATCTCGGCTCCCATGAAGCCTTTTGAGCTGGTGCAGGTGGGAGCTGAGTGCTGCAGGATTGTCACCCCTGGGCCAAGGAGTGGTGGGTCTCCAAGCTGTGGAGATGTGGCGTGAGGGACACGGGGCAGTGGGGACCTGGCAGGGATGGGGGAATGGTTGGATTTGATGATTTTAAAGGTCTCTTCCAAGCAAAAAGATGCCATGAAACTCTGAGTTTCACTGAATTACAGATAACAGCAATAGGGCTTGTTTGCTGGTAGATGGTGACTTTGAGGTCTTTCCTTTCCAGCCCCTCTGAAAGGGGTGCAGGGTCCCCCCCAGCAGCCACGGTGAGGAGGGATGTGTGTGGTGACAGCTCGGTGCTCTCTGACCCTGAGGCTGGGCTGAGTTCTCTGACCACACCTACCAGCTGGGGATTACAGCTGGAGAAGAAGTTAAGCTTTAAAAGACAGGAGAACCACAGGTCCAGCTTGCTTCTGTCTCTCTGTAGAGGATATCTTGGGAAATGTATAAAAAAGGGATGTTCTTCCCCTGGTGTTTGCCACCTCCAGCATCCTACAGTCCTGGGGTGGGACCTTCTCCCACTGAGCTTCCACTGCCCCACTCCAGTGAATAACCCTTCACCTCCATGAATTAAGGTCCAGGGAGGTGGTTGAGGCCCCATCCCTGGGGGTCTTTAAGGCCAGGCTGGAGGAGGCTCTGGGCAGCCTGATCTAGTGGGAGGTGTCCCTGCTCATGGCAGAGGGGTTGGAACTGGGGGATCCTTGTGGTCCCTTCCAACCCTGACAGATTCTGATCTGTTTTAGCAGAGGACTTTAGAGCCCTAATGGCTCAATGGTTGGACTTGATGATCTTGGAGGTCCCTTCCAACCTAAAGGATTCTATGATTCTATGATTCTAAGGCAGTTTTCCATCCCAAAACATAATAATCCTTGAGGATTAATGAACAACCTCCCGTGATTGTAGAAACTTCTATCACACACCCTCTTTATTGTCCCCCCATGTGAAGATGTCCCACCTTTGACAACCTCTCTGCCCCAAGCCTTTCACCATCCTCCTGTCCCTCTGCCTCCATCTCTTGCATCAGTTCCCCTTGACTCATAGCCAAGCCAGGTCCCTGCAGCCCACGGGGAGAGGAAGGTGTCTGGGAGAGCAGCTCTCCCAGCAAGCAGCAGCCCAGGCTGGGCAAGAGGAGACAAGGAGGACCAGGTTTGACTTTGCTCTCCAGGGTTTAAGTGCCCAGTGCTGCGTGGGGTTCACAGCCCTGGGTGTTTGGCTGGAATTGAGGTGGCTGAGGAGAGAGCTGAGAGCAGCTCGTGTGCTGCAGCAGATCTGCTGCTGAGATGCTGCATAAAATGCCCAACACGCTTCTCCTCTGGCTGCTTTCTGGAGGGGACCAGGCCCAGAGGCTGTGAATCACAGGATCCCAGCGTGGTGGGGTTGGAAGGGACCTCTGGAGATCATCTCATCCCACCCCTTGCTCCAGCAGCTCACCCACAGCAGGGTGCCCAGGGTCACAGCCAGGAGGGTTTGGGATCTCTCCAGAGCAGGAGACTCCACAGCCTCTCTGGGCAGCTGCTCCAGGCTCTGCACCCTCACAGGTGCCATGTGAGCTCAGGTGGACTTGTCTGGAGTTCCTCAGCTGCCTGGTGAGCTTGCTGGGAGCTGGACATTTGGCCAAGTCACACTTTGGGCACTGCAGGCTGGCAGAGGGACAAATCCCTTTCCCTCCCCATCCCACAGTGCGACGTTTCGTTCCGCTGCTAAATGAAATGAAAGGTCAACAATGCAGATTTTCCTATAAAACAAGTTCTTCCCCTTTCCAACCAAGTCTGAACATCTCCTCTCCTGTTACAAGACAAGGATAACAGAAGTTCACGCTGAATAATTTACAGCCTCAGTGAGACAGGGGACGGGAGGCAGCCGGGCTCGCTTTGGCTGAACCCAGACAAGAGGGAAAGGATGTTAGGTGCAGGCAGCGTGAAGATTTGCTGCATCTTTAATGGCTTTTTTTTTTAAGAAAGCAGCTGTGAGGGTTTGGAGCTACCAGCTGAGACAACTTCCAAGGTCCCTGTCACCCTCTGGCCGACTGTCCAGCTCTGCCTGACGGTGACGGCCGAGTGTGTGCAGTGCTACCACAGCCACCTCCCAAACCCCCCTGCAGCCAGGGAAACGCTTCTCAGGGTGGTGGGCCGGGGGGCACGACACCCTCGGGGCAGCCCCAGGCACTGCATCCCCTTCCCAACCCTGCTCCTCAGCCACCAGAGCAGGCCAGGCCCATCACCACCCCCTAGGCTGGGCGTGGGGCATCGAGTGTGACCAGCGGCCGCGCGGCGCCCGGGGATGCGTGGCAGAGAAAATGCTTATTGGGGAGGATTTTGGGGGCTGTCCTGGGATGGAGCTGCCCCAACGTCATCCCAGAGCCACCCAGCAGCTCGCCGGGCACGGCTCCCGGCCCGTTCCTGCCGACTCAGCTCCTCTTTGTTTTGCTTCTCCTTGCTGGCTAGAACAGAGATGCTGCAGTGCAGCATGGGGTGGGTGACCTCAGCCTGGGTGCCAAACGGCTGACTGCAATGAACACAGAAAACACAATCCATTGTCTTCCCCCTGAAATGCCAGCTTTGTTCCACGTGGAGCTGAGCCCCATAACCCCTTCGGTGCTGCGCCGAGGTTGGAACGCTGCCGGCCCTGCCCTGCCCCTCACTGGGGTTTTTCCCAAATCCTGGTGTCAAGTGAAGGTTTATTTTGCACCTGGCCAATGGCAGCTGCAAAGAGGGACCATGGGATGGTGCCATCCTCATCCTCCATGGGCACAGCATTTGTGTTTTGGAGCAAAGCCACCCAGAATTGGGTGATTTCACCTCTGGTTATGGCTTAATCTGGGTCGGTGTGGGCTGAAAAAAAATTTTTAACTTGTACAAAATTGCAGTCTTCAAAATCTTCTTTCTTAAAGAGATGAGGAACTGATGGAGAGGGTCCAGCAGAGGCTTTGAACGTTCTGAGGGGCTGGAGCATCTCTGTGCCAGGCCAGGCTGAGAGCCCTGGGGCTGCTGAGCTGGAGAGGAGAAGCCTCAGAGGGGATCTGAGCAGTGCTGAGCAAGAGCTAAAGGGCCCCGGGGGGCAAGAGGCTGGGGCCAGACTCTGCTCAGTGGTGCCCAGGGACAGGACAAGGGGCAACGGGCACCCACTGGAACCCAGGAGGTGCCACCTGCGCAGCAGGAGAAACTTCTTTGGGGTGAGGGTGCAGAGCCTGGAGCAGCTGCCCAGAGAGGCTGTGGAGTCTCCTGCTCTGGAGAGATCCCAACCCCTCGTGGCTGTGTCCCTGGGCACCCTGCTGTGGGTGAGCTGCTGGTGTCTGCACAGCCCCCTGTGTGAAGAACTCCCAGCAGAGCTCACAGCCCACGTTTCTCCAGCTGCCAGGGATGCTGATGTGGATACAGGCAACTCCTTCACTTCGGAAGTGAAGAAGGATCCCCAAATTTAACCCAAAACCAAAGAGGGGGCCACAGTGCTGCCCACCCCTGTGCCCGCAGAGCTCCTGGGGGCACTGGTGACACAGGGCAGGGGGGCTGAGGTGGGACTATGCCTGGCACAGCCCTGGTGAGGGGCTGAGCTCCCACCACAGTGAGACATCCACGAAGGGAGAGCTGCTGAGGGCAGGAAACGTGCTCCCAAGCTCAAGGTCTGGGAGAGGTGTTTCCAGTGAGCACACGACCCTGCTCTCCAAATCCTCCCTCCCTCTGCCCCTGCCCCGCTGGGACACCAATGTCATTACTCAGTCCCCCAGATTGAAATCCATATTTTCCTCATGCCTTCTAAACCCCATTTAAGGCCTGTAAACAGCTTCTATCAGCTGAAGAAATCAAATTATTTTTATTCCTCTTGCCTAACCACCCTCGGGAGTCTTTGGGTGGGGAGACAATGGAAAGTTGTGCGGCCCTTGTGCCCGAAGCCCGCGTGGCAGCGCACCGAGCCCCTGTCCTGCCACGGGGACAATGGGTGGCATTGAGGGCTGAGCCACCCGAGCCACAGCCCCTCCATCCCACACGCTGGAAACTCTCCCAGGGAGAAGTCAAAAGAGAGCAAACCCATCTTTATACGACGAGTCACAACGGTCCCCAAAGGCTGGGAAACGTCCCCGTCGTACAAAATGGTTCTGAGCGGGTTGGACTCGATGACCTTAAAGGTCTCTTCCACCCAAAATGATTCTGTGGTTGTGTTTTGGGGGTGCTCCTATCCCAGCTATGGTTTTTACAGCCAGTTTAAAGCTGACAGATAGGCACAAAGCTCCAGATCTAGTCCAGCCCCTGTCTCCGAGTTCAGAAAGTGCTGCTTGACACTCAGAGAGAGGCTTTATTCAATATTGACTCATTCCCTCCCATTATTTTCTGCTCCATTATCTGTTTCATTAGCATTTACAATTCTTTGCCTTTCTGGGAATTCAGAAGCTGTGTTTTGTCTGCCTGCCTTGCTGCCAATAAATCACGGGAGGAGCTCCCAGCCAGGGTGCAGCACACCCCAAAAATGACCCTCACGTCACATCTGCTCGCCAGGGAGGTGGCCGAGAGGGAACACAGGGGTCCCACCTCACCCTCAGGAGCTCTTCTCACCCCCCGGGCTGGATGGGCAGGTGGTGGGGGCTCTGGGGTGCACAGGGTGCTCGGTGCCCTCCAGCCCCAGGGGCAAGACTTCATGGCCCAGCCCTCTCCTGGGGAACTCTCCATCCTGGCCTCCACAGCCTGGGTTAAACCATGATGCTCAGACTCTTTGTGGAGTGCTGGGAGGAGGTGGGAGGGAGAGGGGTGGGGGAGGCAGAGTGTGTGGGTTGTGTGCTGGCTGGGGTCCTCCTGCTGGGGAGATGCCCCTGGTCCCTCCAGCTCAGCTTTCCTGGCTTGCTGTTTGATGTAATCTGAAAGAGTTTGCAGGTCCTGAGCCACCCACCAGGGTCCAGACCCTGCTCACAGCTCCTCTCCAGCCCAGCCCAGCAGTGAGTCTACCCTGCCCTGCCACAGAACCACAGAACTGGGTGGGAAGGGACCTTGCAAGGTCATCTATCCAACCCCCTGCAGGGACAGGGACATCTGCAGCTAGAGCAGGGTGCTCAGAGCTTCATCCAACCTCCCCTGGGATGGTGCCAGGGATGGGGCAGCGACCACCTCTCTGGGCAGCCTGGGACAGGGGCTCAGCACCCTCAGTGTCAACAATTTCTCAGGGGCAGTGCCTGTCCTGGGAGCTTCTGTGATGCACACAGACACAGGCTGGGTGAAGATCATAGATCTGTATCCTCTTGTTTTCAGTGCATGGAAAATTCTAGCCTTGGATTGCATTAATGACTTGCAGAAGTGTGGCAGATGAGCGAGCACCCTGCGTCTGTAAGGGCCTCTCCTGGGGATGTGTTTTAAAAGCAGACACTCTCTGTTCTCCATCCCACAGAGCAAATGCTCGTGCTGTTTTCTGCAACTGATTTTTTTTAAATCCAAACTGTAGCAAATCATTCAGACTAGCTGTCCAGAGAAGAAGAAGAATCTGAGCTTTCCTAAAAATAAATTAGACTGGATCCTCAGCAGCCAGGGGGGGGTCGAGCTCTTCTCCCAAGGAACGAGTGACAGGACAAGAGCAAACAGCCTCAAGTTGCCCCAGGGGAGGTTGAGGTTGTCCCTGAGGAACAATTTCTTCCCTGAAAGGGTCACCAAAGCCTGTGCCAGGCTGCCCAGGGCAGTGGTGGAGTCCCCACCCCTGGAGGGGTTCCCAAGCCGTGGAGATGTGGTGTGAGGGACACGGGGCAGTGGGGACCTGGCAGGGCTGGGGATCCTAAAGGTCTTTTCCAGCCTCAATGATTCTCTGACTCTGAGGTTGGTAGGCAAGGTCCATATGTGTGTGAGGGACCCCAGGAGAGCAGGCTGGGGCTCAGCAGTGAGCTCTCACTGGTCGTGGCAGTGTGGTTCCCAGGGGAAGCCTGAGCAGATGCCTTTGGCAGAAAGCTGCAGCAGTGGCCACCAGCCCCGTTCCTGCCACTGCTGCCTCCCTGGCCTGGCTTTCTGTGAGGTGAAGTGAGGCCCCCACATTCCTGCCCCCACCTTCTTGTCTGATGCTTCGGGCAGAGCCCCAGAGCTGATGCTCTCCTGGAACGCTCGTGCCTCAACCTGTTCCTGCTCCATGCTGCTGCTGCCATCTGCTAAAACCAGTGGGGAGGCTGGTGGGCAGCTCGTGACACAGTGGTCTTTTTTTTTTAGTTCTCTCCCTTTTCCCTTTTTTTCCCCTCTATGTGAGGGAAGGGTGAGGAGTCTTTGTCCATTTCCCTCTCCTTGTGGACAAGTCTATGACACAAGTCTTATGAGGAGCAGCTGAGGGAACTGAGGTCTCCCCTGAGCCTCCTTTTCTCCAGGCTCTGGAGGAGGTATCTGGATGTGATATTTAGTGCTTGCTGCTGGTGGAGGAGCTGTCCTGAGCAGAAACTGGAGGCTGATCTCATTGCTATTGACATCACAGTTTGCTTTGATGAAGCTGCATTTGATCTACACAAGCAAGTGTTGGAAGTAAGGCTGTGGACGTCAGCACAGCTCACCCAGAGCAGAGCTGCTGCAAGCAAATCAGATTCAAAGTTGGTAATTTCATTGCTAGCAGACAGGGAAAAATCAGAGTGCTAACAAGATACGAGCCTAATAACTCAGTGTGCTGGGACTGGCCACTTCCATCTGGTAGCACAAGCTCAGATCTCAGCAGAAGATGCTGAAACAGCAGCTGTGCAATGAGGATGGGGAAAGAGCTGTGGCACAGGGTGGGATCACAGCCAGCGAGGCTTCACCTGCAGCTGGCTCTAGAGAAGATGTTGACACACCAGTCCACGAGGTCCTTTGGAGTGGCTGTGAACTCTTCAGGCTCCACGTGGGGGTCAGGTTTGTATTTCATTAATTCTCCAAGTACCTGCTCTGCTCAGACAACCTGCAGCAACACCAAGGCTAAGAGCCCTGACTGTCATTTTGCAACTGATTTCTACAATCTGTTGAGGCTGCACAAGGGAGTTTCTGGTACTCGTAGGAAATTGCCATGAATAAAAGACTAATAGGCACTGAAGTGGAAAGCAGATAAGCTGGATGAAGCAAGACATGATGGGCTGAAGTGAAATCACCACTTCTTAACAGTGGATGTGCATGAGGATAAAGACTACCAAGTATTTATTCCCCACCATCAGGAAATCCCTGCAGAAGCTAATGTTCCTTGAGAAGGCTGTTCTCAGGAAGACACCTATTATCTATTTTGAAAAATTTATTACAGAAAGAGTCTCCTGGAGTCTTGTAGGCAAGGTCAGCTCTTCACGGGCTGCAATCAACAACCTCTTCTGCAAGCCTGCACAGCTCAGCTCTCGTGATGGGGTTTATGGTTGCACTACATCTTTATTAGGAGCAAATCCTGCCCGTGCCCGTGCTGAGCCAGGATCTAGCTATTCATCACAGCCTGCTGCTGACCCCACAGCTCTAAGAACATTATATCAGAACTTCACCGAAACGTCAGCTCCGGACCTAGCTGGAAATGCTGAGCACTGGAGGAAAATAAGTGTTCCTAAAACAATTTCCTTTCCCCTTCAGAGTTTCTTCTATAGGTCACAGAATCACAGAACGGTTCGGGTTGGAAGGGACCTTAAAGATCATCCAGTTCCAACCCCTTGGAACACTTTCACTAGAGCAGGGTGCTCAGAGCCCCATCCAGCCTGGCCTTGAACACCTCCAGGGATGGAGCATCCACAGCTTCCCTGGGCAACCTGGGCCAGGGTCTCACCACTTCACAGTGAACAACTTCTTCCTTATTTCTGATCTAAATCTCCCCTCTTGCAGTTTGAAGCTAGATCAGCAGACATTGATTCAGGAGAATTTAAGAAAGACTTGGCCCCAAACTTCCAGCTTTGTTTTAGTGTGAAGATTTTGGTGACAAACTTCTTTGTAAAGGCTGAGAAGTATTTATAATAGAAACATGGAGTTGTTTTGATTGGAAGAGACCTTCAAGATCAGCAAGTCAACTGTTCCCCATCCCTGCCAGGTCCCCACTGCCCCGTGTCCCTCACCCCACATCTCCACAGCTTGGGAACCCCTCCAGGGGTGGGGACTCCACCACTGCCCGGGGCAGCCTGGCACAGCCCTGGGCAACCCTCTCAGGGAAGAAATTGTTCCTCAGTTCCTTCCTCAACCTCCCCTGGGGCAACTTGAGGCTGTTTCCTCTTGTCCTGTCCCTTGTCCCTTGGGAGCAGAGCCCGACCCCCCCCTGGCTCCAGGCTCCTGTCAGGAGCTGTGCAGAGCCAGAAGGGCTCCCCTGAGCCTCCTTTGCTCCAGGCTCAGCACCCCCAGCTCCCTCAGCTGCTCCTCCCCACACTTGTGCCCTTGTTCTCCAGTTTGTCCCATTCTCTGGTGAAACTCCACGGACACCAGTGGCAGGGAGCCCTGGCCAAGCTGGTACAGCCTTTAGCAGACAATGACTTCCTGGTGGCATCACCCAGCCTGGCTCGCCCAGGCGCTGGGGGTCAGCTCTTTAAATCACCCAATTGTGCAGCTGCTCATTTAGTTGAAGTAAATAAATGTAAAAACGAAGGTCTTGTTTATTAATTTTTATCCCAGAATAATTTCTTCAGCTTAAGTGTGAGCCAGCTAAGTCGCTGTTTTATTCAGCAGCACCGCCACGCTAATTTTGACATTTGCAAGTGTCAACATCCCAGTTAGAGAATGCAACAAATTGCTTGAGAATTGTCTTGTTCTCTTAGAAGAACTCCCTTCCCGTGTGCTGCTGCAGTGATGCTGAACAGTCACCGTGCGTGCGGGTGGCTGGGCTCATTAAAAACTTGGCAAGTCTGCTTTTGAACTGAAGATGCCTTATAGCAGGATTTAGAGCTGCCTTCGGCCTCTTGCCCAAACAAAAGCCAAAGGATCCAGCTCGCCCAACCTCTATCCTCACCTCTCCCAGGTTTGTGTGGCTAGCAGAGGCTCCCAGGCCCCGAATGCGTGCCTGGGACACTCAAACCCCACATCTTCTGGTGCTTGGCCACCCCCAGCCCCACCCACGCTGGCTTGGAGAGGGAGCTGAGGGGAGCAGTGGGTGGTGTCAGCTCTGCAGGGCTCAGCTCAGGGCACCCAGGACCTCTGTGGCTGCTCCAGGACGCCGTGGGGAGTGGAGGATCCCTTGCTGGAGGATCCCTTGCTGGAGGATCCCCTCCTGGAGGATCCCCTCCTGGAGGCTGTCCCAGCCTCCTGCACCCTGACCCTCGCTGTTATCTGTGATTCCCTGGTGCTCCCTTATCTCACAGCACTGCTGAGAAGCTTAATTAACCAATTAATCTCTCAAAGACTTGCAATAGTCTCAGATAAAAGACATCAGGCGAAGTGTCTATTACTAGTTCTTTCACTGTCGACAATAATATTAACTCCCAGTAAGCATCCAGGGGTTTAAAACCTTGTTTATTGGGGATATTGCAGGAATTGCATCCTCTCCCTGTCCTGCTGCCCATGCTGCTGGGGGGGCAACCCAGGCGACCGGGGGCTTCTGGGCTGTGAGCACACGTTGCTTTCCAGTTGTTCTGATTTCAATAAATCAAGGTCATAGACTTGTTTAGGTTGGAAACCACCTTTAAGATCACTGAGCCCCAAAAGGTGGGCTGTAGGGGTGGCAAGGAGGGTCACGACTCCTTGAAAGCCCCTCAGTGTGGCTGAAAGCTTCCTCATGATCCCAAGTCAGTAGCTCCCTGAGCTGTAGAGGATCGGTCAGCCCAAATACTGACAATGGGTATCTGGAGACATCCACCCTCTGCCCTGTGGCCTTGGCACCTGCAGAGCCCCAGACTCCTGCCTGGTGTGGTCAGGGCCAGTCTGGGTCATAGAATCACAGAATCATTTGGGT
>NW_008615703.1:0-10079 GCF_000691845.1 Merops nubicus | reverse complement strand
GGGGGGGGGGGGGAGGGGGGAACAAAAACACCCACACCCAACAGATTGTGCCTAGAGGTTTGTAAATAATTAAATAATTTTTGGAGAAGACAGACACCTCTTTAGAAGGAGATGCCAGTGAAGGCATCTAATGCCTTCATCCCAATCAGTTACTCAGGCAAGCAGTAAACTGTTATACAATATGGTTTATTAAAACCCCACTTTTAAGTGTGGCTTTTTCTTTTGTTTGGTGTTTTTTAAAGTGATTGTCTGAATAGGCAATACAGGCACAGTCTTTTTCTGAAGTTAAAAGTGTTTAGTGTGAGTAGATACAGTAGTTGAAATTTGGAAGTATTATGTGCTTATTTCTTCAGAGTTCAGAGATCAGAGTACTAAACTGGCATAAGCACTTATTTGCAGTAGGTACCATCCTAACTTTACACTGTTAAAACTAGCTTTGCCTGGCAGAGGTCTATTTTGTAGGTGTTGCGAGGACTTCTCTCTTCTTTTTCTTTTTTTTAAATTTAAGCTCATTTACCTAGGTAATTTAAGAGTGTGACTTTTTCTTTCTTGCTCCACAAGTGAATAAAACTGAGGTGTGAATGAAATATGTTACCTCAAAAACCTTCAAAGATGACAATTAAAAGTAAGCGGGTTGGATAGCAAAGCATGGAGAACTTTTGAAAAAAGCAGATTTGCTGAAGTTGTTATAGTCAAGACTGTTTAAGCAGTTATCCTTAGCTTGTATCCATTTAAAAACTTTTATTTTTCAGTATGTTATGCAAATTCTGAATTTAAAAGCTGCTATTTTGTTAGATAATTGTCAGCCGTCACTTTCTAATGTTCTGAAAAGCCAAGGAAATCTCTAACTGTTCCATGCCTCAGGGGTTTGTTTGTGCCTATACAAACACCTGTACACCCTGTTCAGCACCATAAGCAAAAAAGTACACCCTGTTACACCAGAAGCAAACAAGCCAAAAAATTTAATTAATTGGAGAATACGTTTAGTTATTGGTAAATGAAAATAATAGTTGAAGGTCAAGCATTTTGTATTACACAAATCAAGGGATTCGTGGTGTTGCATCCCTTCATGTTATACCTGGGGTCTTTTTTTTTTTTTTTTTTTTTTTTCTTTTCAATTTTGTTTTGCCCAACAGAAGACTTCTGTTCTGAAACAGGGTCTTCCTTGATCTGTTACGGTTTAATTACTGAATAACAAGCTTCAAAACTTCAGGTGGTTAATTGTAACATCCCAAATACAGTTTTCAGATTGAAATAGAGTATATATACTATTAGGGATTTAGATGCAGAGGCAAGAAGAGAAAAAACAAGGTGTATGGTGCTTTCAATCTCCTTTCTGTAGCAAAACTAGACTACAGAAAATCTTGATATCTTAGAAGCTTAAATCCTTTAAGTCCATCTATGGATGAACTCTGGGCATTTGAAAAAAAAATGTGGAATTGCAGAGGTTTTTTCAACAGAAACATTAAGATTGATAAAAATGCAGTGTGAATAGAAATGTGCATGGTAAGGATTGTAGAAAACTGCAGAATAAAGGGTTAAAGAAATGGCCTCTGTTGATAACCAAAGATGCCATTCTTGGCTATAAAATGTGAGGAATGTGTTGTTTATGTCAAGAGCACAAGGCTTAAAACCAAAGCCCTGATGACTGACTGCCAGCAAATGCTGCATCCTAGCACCAGGAAGAATGGTAGTGAAGCAGCAGCACACCCTGTGTGCTCTCTCTGTTCCTCTTACCTGGGGAGGTAAACCGGATAATGGGTATGAACGCTGGCCCGACAGTTACGAGAAACTGAAGTTAG
Source organism: Merops nubicus (assembly GCF_000691845.1). Taxonomy (NCBI): domain Eukaryota; kingdom Metazoa; phylum Chordata; class Aves; order Coraciiformes; family Meropidae; genus Merops; species Merops nubicus. Next base: position 8,277 of record NW_008615703.1, on the reverse strand, counting down.
TGATTTGGAGATGAACGACCACCCAGTATCCATCAGTGACTCATAAAGAATATAAAAAAACCTCAGCCTAATATTTTTATTATCAGAAGTTTCAGGAGGACAAGACAGGTTGGTTTCCCTCTGTGGCAAACCCAAGTGGTGCATTTAAAATGAGCTGTTGAAATCTGAGAGTGTGAAGGCATAAAATCAACTTGCCTCCCCTTCTCCCCCCTTTTTAATCTTATCCTTCCTGTAAAATCTTGTACTGAGCTGTATGGTACTAATTTTCCTACAGAAGCTTTCTAGAAGATGTTGAATATATAACTTGCTTCTATTCTATTTTTGTTGACTGCTGAAGTTGTCAAGGAAACTTAAGTTTATTAAAAATGAGTTAAGAGACCCTCATCTTTGTGAAGGGAAAAATAGGACCAAGTATCTTTACTTACAAAATCAAACTTTTCTGCAAGCAGGGATACCCAAGAACTCTGTGGGCTTTAGTACATAAAAAAGGAAATTACCTTACATTTTGGGTTCTTTGTCATGCTGATAGTATTTGCTGCAGGGAACTGTGTCCTGTGGGAGAGGCTGAGATTCTCCTCTGGGACTTGTTTAGATACTCCTACTGATAACACATTTGAAGTATACATGACCCTAATACTTCTTGTTGCATCTTCTCTGCCATTCTCATTGAGGGATGGGCTCCTGCTGAATCTTGTTGAACTTTCAAGATTTGTCTTGGCAGCACTTACGATGATGAGCTGAGGTTAAGGGCATCTAAGTTGTTGTCCTGTGTATGTTAGTTCGAAAGATCTCTGGAGAACAATTTGCAGTAAAGCATTTGAGGGCTCTTGTGTCTTCTCTTAAGTGGTATACTTCTGTACCTGTAGCTGAAGCATTTCACGAGCCTACTAAAACAAAACTGAATGCCAAACAGCATAATATAGGCATTCATATATAATTCAATATTACATTAAACTATAAAATAATTAAATCAGGTACAGGAATTTCCAAAACCTTCAACCTCCAAACAAAGTGTGCTCTGATTTGCAGGGGAGAAGAGGTGCAGTTCTTGGTGGACCAGTGAGCAAACACTAACTGTGGACCTGCCTTCCCGAGACACTATATGGCTGGGTACAAGGACAGAGAGAAGGAAAGCTGTCTCTCTTCCACAGAAATAACCGTTTTTTCTTGCTAAAAGCTTCAGTCAAATCTACTACAGCACTAAACAGTATTTAATACTTCTGTAGAACCTGTAGCAGGATTATAAATACGTAAAGATGGTTTATGAGCTCTAAGAATGATTTTTAGCAAAGCATTTGAGGGCTCTTCCTCCTCTCTAAGTTTTACACTTTTGCAGTTGCTCAGAAATATTTATAAACTGGTGGATTCTTACTTGTCATCAGCATAAATGAGAAAGGAGAAGAAAAAAACCCAAAACTTTGAAGTTCCCTAACAAAATCATTGAACATTATTCTGTACAGCCTATGGAAAGTTGATTAGAAAAGTTTCTTTCCCTTTCCTCTTATTAATAAAGCATTTTTATTAATAAATCTGAAAGACTGTAGAACTGTTTTATCAAACTACCTGCAACAGGCTTAAGAGTTGCTACCTCTGAGAGAGAGTTCATGCTCATGTAGTGGCTATTCAGTACAGATGTTTGACCTACAGGTAAAGCTGGACTTCTGCTTGCCGCTGCAGTTCAGGTCTGGTCAATGTGCTGCTGCACAAGCCCAAGATTTGCTGCAGTATCTTGGAGGAATAAACAAGTGCAGACTAGTTAGTTGTAGTAGGGATTAATATTTGAAATTCCCATGAGCTGAACATTTCAATCCACATGCATTAGAACTTAAAAAGTAGAAGGTTTAAATCATTTTGACAGTGCTCATTGGCTAGGTGTTTCTGAATAGAAATTTTACATTGTAATGTCAGCATCATATTCTGTTCTATTATCTCAGCTGAGTTTTACCGCAGAATTCTTGTCCACTCAAGGTAGTCCTTATGACAGCATCTGACTCACAGTTTGGATTGTGGTGGGGTTTTTTTCTGTAAGTAGAAATGGGTCAGACTGTACCGTGGTTCTATTTAGGATTATAATCACTTTACACTGGAATTTACCATTTTGGACTGGAGGATTACAGTTCTGTATGATTGCCCTTAAAGCATTTCATCCTAATTTTGTTACTGACTGTTCATAGTGCGTGTTTTTGAGCCATTAGAAGGAAGTTGATCTTCCTATTCTTCTTCCAGTGGTCCATTTGGATTAAAATAATATCACAGGAGTTTTAAACAGATCGTAAATAAAAACTGTAACAACTTTATTGTGCCTCCTTTTTTCAATGCTTTTTGCAAGTGATGAATGTTTAAAAAAACATCCTTCTGTGACAGAATTGGAAGAAATCTAGCTTACAGAAGAGCACTTAAAATATTTAACGTGCGAGTTAGTCTAGATTCTACAGTGGCTTCTGTAATGATGGAAAAAGAGCAGAAACTGACTGAGCCTGACTGTTTATGCAGCCTCAGAGTGCCCTGTGGGACAGTTAATGACACCATGTTCCTCCCAAGATGGGAGTGGCTAGTACAAATCCAGCTGCAATGAAAAAATATACTTGTGTAAGGAGGCAGTTGAAGATTTTGTGAAAGAATTCAGAATGACAATTTCCATTGAAACCTCATTTTAATCTCAAAATATTGAGGCCATGGAGGAAATAATAGTGAGCCAGCTGTAGCACAACCTTTACTCAATAAGTTAACTGTTTTTTAGACTATAGTAATTTGTTCACAAGTTCCTGTGAAAACTTACAAACGGAAGCAATATGAAATTCAGAATCAAGTAACTTATAGAGACTTGAAGTCTAATGGATGCGGAATGGAACATGAGTTACTACTTGCTCAGAGAATGGCTGCTAAGAGAATCTGTTTCTGTAGTAAATGGCACAGGTTCCTGCAGCAGGAACTGATGCTGCTCTGACAGCATGCGTGGGAGTGCAGTTAGAGGATTCAGATTTGTGCAGCAGGTGATCACATCACTATCTACCCCTCCTGCCCCTTCAAACACCTCCAGAAACAAAAGAACAAGGAGTTGCCAGATGAGAAACTTGCTGCCCAGACTTTCCTTAGTCAAATAGTCATTACTCGCCTGACACACCACAGTGAGAAGACCAGTTTGTAATCCTGGTAATGGGTTACACTTGTAATTTGTGCACTCTCTCCTAAATATGTTATATCCAAAAAAAAGGTTGTTAATAATTGTTCTAATATCTGGTTGTGGCTATTTCTGAATTCTATGTAGATAAGGTTTTCTCATCCTTTTTTCAAGCATGTCAGAGATAGAGATTGCTTAGCAACGAGCACCTAAGAAAAACTTACTGCATAGCTCCCTCTTTGTGCTTGAAACAGTATGCAATTCCAATTTTTACTTTTTCCTCAGAAGTTAAAAATGTTACATGTACTTTCTCCCTCCTTATGAAGCTTTATCAGTGAAGGGTTTAAGTTTCCCATGTGAAGTCAGAAAAAAAGTGTGTTAATCTGTTTGCATGAAGTTTACTGCTGTATTAATATAATAGTTTGCACCAGAAAAGTATGACTGGGTCTTGTTTCTTCTGTAAATACCTTCCCTCCTTACTCACCGTGTCTCCTGCTAGATAATAAAATACAAGATGCAATGAGGGAGAAAGAATTTTGTTGAATGTGCTTCCCCTCCTTTTCCTCCTTCCCTGCATTATTTATAAACTTCTGTAGTATCAGTCCCTCCTTTTTTTTTTCTTAACAAAATGAGCTTTTTTGGTAGTTTTATTCCATACGTATATAATAGATGTTATTTTATATAGTCTTTAAGTATTGAAAAATTACTTGTTAACTTTGGACTTCTGTGAGCCCAAATGAGACTTGAGTTTCATCAGCAATGCAGTAGCTGTTTTGGAGTAAAGATAGTTCATAGCTTCAACAGAAAAACTGCTGCCTCCCAAAGATCTATTTAGTCCACAGTTTACCAGAAAATAGTGTGTGTTGGGAAACAGAATGTAAATTTAAAAAGGATATTGTTCCCATTACTGGCAGTAGATGTTTTAGGAGCAAATTTGCTTTCCTGAGAAGGACCTCGCTCAGCAGTGGTAGTTTGTGTTGTAGCGGGAAGTGTTCCATTGCTTGTGAGTTGAATCTTTGTACCTTCTCCTAATTAATTATCCGTAAGGTTTTCCCTCCTTTATAGTCTAAGAAACATTTGACATAAGATAGAGTTAGAATTCACTGCAGATAGACCTGTTTCAAGCTACTCAGTTTCTACTGCTACTCTTCCATATACTTGTATCAGTCTGTAAAAGTTTTTGTGTCTTTATGTGATACAAATAACCAGCAGAGAAAGATTTCTTCAGTCACCTAGTTGCAGAGCATGAGCAGAGCCTCTAGGGATGAAAGGTGGAACACTGGAGGATATGAATACTGCAGTTGGCTGCTAGGGAGACATAGAGCTTAAAAGAAAAACAGGCAAGGCTCCTTAAAATGGTAACGTTCTGCATTTTTTCCATGGTGGTGCTTGGAAAATGCGATGGCTTCATCAAGCTCCAGAGCATAAAACATATGCCTCTATTTGTATGGGTTGAAGGATGTAACAAAAATAATAAATTCCATAGCATCAGTGAAAAAGTCCTACACAAGTGCAGTCTTCTTCCTAAGAAATACCAAGTCATTCCTGTTGCAGTATCTTTCTCCTTCAGATTACATGCATGCTTGTCAGACAAACATCTACAGCTGATCTGGCAACAAGTGGTTAGCAATTAAATAGATCCTTTGATTTCTACTATGCTGTCAGCTGATCATTTTTGGTATGAAACGGAACAGGGACTCATGGTATTGTGTGATCTCTACAGTTTAGGATTGTGCAGAGGGGAAGAAGAATGGTCTCTATCATTCTGGCATCATACAGTAGCTCATCAAAGCAGCATAGTCTGCTTCTGTTAGCCTGCATTCATCTCCAAAGCTTTAAAATAAAAGTTATTGCATCTTTCTAAGGTAACTTCTGAATATTGTCGCTGTCCTTGTTGTGATCCACTTCCTTGCTGTACCAGGACTAGCTGCAAGAGAGTAGAAAGGCAAGGGACAGCAGTCCTGGCTGTTCCAAAAACAAAAAATCCAGCAGCTTGCAGTGATCAATGGAGTGAGCATTAATCTCCGAGAGGTGCCCTCATCCAGCAGCCTCACACAAGCTGCACAAGCTACTGCATTTTCTTGGTCATCAGTACTGTAGGAAGAATCACAGTCTCATCTGTAGTCATGTTAGAGGTTTGGAAAAGGTGCTTTTTATGTTAAAAGAAAAGAAGATTAATCAAACTCTAAATAGCCCATAACTTCCTCTGATGGTGAGACCAGGGATGGTTTCTAACTATAGCCCTGTTGTGTTGTGCTTGCTGGTAATTCACCCAAAGGGTGGTGGGACTAGACTGAGCTCTGAAAAGCTTGGGATACCCATCTGCAGTGGTGATGGGGCTTCAGGAAGGAATAAAAGAATTTTCCTCCATGTGGAAGAAATTATTTGTGTAATGAACAGTCAGCCTTTTACATTTGATGTGCCTAGTTTTTCTTATCAAACAGAAATAGTGTGAAGCTGTATGAGTTTTTATTGAACAGGTGAGATTATTGATCTTGGTAAGACAGGACAAAAAACAGGTCTGCAATGTCTTATTATGTTGCCTCCTCTGAATTTCATAAACTGCACTTCAGAAGAAATGCATTAAAAGCTGTAAAATGCAGGTTCTCTACATCTTCTGTTTCCTGTTTATCAGATGCTGGTTTGAAAGGGTGTACTGAAAGGAATATAAAGAAATATGGTCAACTTTCACAGGCCTACGCTGCATTTACTCTAGTCCCCATCTACAGGCAAGGACACAAAGAGTATTTTCTGGTGTGATTTTACTATTCATATTTTTAGATATATCTTTGTTACATTTAAATCTTTCGGATAATTAGTAGAGCTTGGCATTTGCTCCTTTCTAAGACAAAGTCTTTAAACCGTTAATTCAGTCATTGCAGATGTTTTGCTGCAGCACCCTATAGTTCTTGAACCCACAGTAGGGATGTGTAAAAGTCAGGAGTTGGCAGAGTGTGTGCCAATATGCTCTGGTAGGCTTGCAAAAACGAGCTTATCTTCTCTAGTAATTCTGGGGGGAAAAAAAAAAAAATTGGTTTTCAATTCATGCTAGTTTTATCACTGATCTCAAAAATAATTAAGACCATTTGTATATGGGAGCAACTCCTCTTGAAAAGACAAAACAGACTGAACTAAGTGAGAATAAAAGTATTTGTTAGAAAACTCCACTGTAAGTTTTGTATACGTGTTTGCAGTGATAAATATTTATTGTGAGAACAGACTGTTGTGTACTTTGAAATTCTTGAGTTGGGGGGTGTGTTGTTTTAATGTGCTAAAATAATGAAATCTAAATACTTGAAGGCAGACTCTACCATTCTAATTTTTCCCTGATCCTTTTTGCTTTGAGGTTACCCTCAAAAGACAGCTTCAAGCCCAAAGACTTGTCCTTGCTTGGTTAGGTATTTCTGGAACAGTTACGGACACTGGTGCTTCTTTATTCTGGTTGATAGTGTTGTTAGTAACTCGGATGGGTCTGTTGCTACTGCTAGTAGTGTAACTGCGGGAGCAATGCATACTTCTGTGCTTACTAGATAAGTACAAGCTTTATAGCTTCTTGGGTGGGGCTCTAAGCAGGCAGAGTTTCACTGCTGTGCGTGGGCTTATTAAATGTATTCCTGTGTGAGTTCCTATTGGATCTGGCTAGATCTAAATAAAATTTCAGGTCTGATAATGTCAAAATTACTTGCATGTGTGTTCTCAGCTTTGACATGCTTTCTAATTGCTGCTGGAGTAAACCTGAAAAACTTGGCTTGTGTTCCCATATCTTGCTGAAAACCTGCATTGGATTAATTCATAGGATCTGAGTTGGCTGGGGGTCTTAATGCATTGTATATTTTCAGGTTGGGGGGCATACTTTTAAACACATTTTTAAACTTTCAGAATGATTAGTGCTATAATAGGGGATTTTTCTTTAGATTCCCCAATTTCACTGTATTTTTCCAGGAAATAGGAGTAGCTTACTACTCAAGAGTCTGTAGTTCTATACTGTTTGGTATTACATGGCCTTAAAACAGTGAAATTCCTATCAAGCAGTGAGACAGAACTGTTTAATAATGGGATTTTCCTACTACTAATCATACATTATATACTGTACCTAGTTAAAATGGGAGGTATAAAGAGGTAAAGAAAAAAATGGAATATACTCCATGTAGAGCACTACATAACCCTGTTTAAGCAGGTTATAGAGTGATTTGGCACAAACATTTATTTCTGGTTTTTTTTTGAATGTAGAGGAAAAGCATCCTTATGTTTCCTGGTTAAACCAGAGATATCCCAGGATAATCCTGTTGGTAGCATTCTGTTCCAACTAAAATTGTGAGGATAGTATGAGAAGAATTAGCTTTATTAATTCAGTGTATGAAATCTATAAGTAGACAAGCTTCTGGAGCTTCAGAAAATTGTGGTGTGTGCTTATTTACAACAGTCAGTCCTGTTCTATCGGTCTCTTGAGAAAGTCCCCTTCGATTTGAGGCAAGACACTAGTGGCTTAGATGCAGCTGATGAATTTGCATCAGAAATAAGTTAACAGCCTTGATACGGATGTGAGGATTACCATAGGGTTGTGCTATGGACTGCTCAAAAAGAAATACTGTACACCATTATTCTGCCCAATTCACTGCTTGCTGTCATGCCGTGTACAACCCTGTCCCACTCTCTGGTGTTTGCATTGGTGCTCGTGCAGCACAGCAGTGAGACATTTCAGCCTCTTAGCTTACCGAAACGAGAAGGAAAAGCCACAGTAGTTGTTCCTGTGGCTCAGCAAAAGCAGAGCACCAGCTAGAGACTGACTGGGAGTGAGGTGGGGGGGAGGGAGAGAGACACACAGAGGGGATGCACCAGATTGATTTGGGCTGTTTGTAGCTCCCTATCTTAGTCAACACAGGACCAAAGACTGCCTTGGTGTTTCTTCTGCTGACTGCTTGCCTGACGAGGAAAGATATCATTAGTGGGCAACACATGAGACAGATCCCTCCTTCTGGTCTTAAGTCATATGCAAGAGATCCAAGGTGGCCTGGCACTGCAGGAGTGAATAGACCAATGTATTCACTTACAGCACATAACGTAGCAAAGAAAGGAGCGAGCTGATTCCAAAACCAGGCTGTGGGGGGAGGACAGGTTTTTGACTGGTCTTGGACTGGTCTTGTTTAATATCTTTA
>NW_008615702.1:0-4003 GCF_000691845.1 Merops nubicus | reverse complement strand
GGCCACCCACCGTGGTGCTGGGGGAGCCTGGAGGGTGCTCCCCAGGGAGGAACCCCACTGCAGGCTCACCTCCACCCCAAAAAGGTAGGAGAGGGTTGGGGGAACGTGGGCAGGGCACCCTTGGGAGCTGCAAGGTCCCATCCTGCTGCCAATCTGAGAGGTCCTCAGGTTGGAGCTGTTGGTCTCTGGAGGGGGCAGGACACATCTTGCTGGCTTGCCTTCAGCTTTTTGGGCACCTCATCCCAGCTCCCTGCCCTATTTCTGCCCAGGGGGGAGGCTGGAGAAGAGGCAGCCATCACCATGAGGGTGAGAGGAAGGAGCCACCAAGGTGATGGAGCTCTGAGCTTCCTTCTTCCCACGCAGGGATCATGAATTGAAGCTGTTGCAGGAGGAGCTGGGCAGGATGGAGATGAGTTGCCTGCAAGGTGAGAGCTGGTCGGGCAGGGGGTGTGGAAGGAGATGACCACAAGGTGTGGGAGGAGTCACACCCTGTCCCTACAGAGCCCCCGTGCCTGGAGCAGCCCCTGGAGATGGCAGAGGACCTCCCCACCTTAGCAGGGTGGGCATCACCCCTCCCTGGTGGCTGGAGGACAAAGCTGAGCTCCTGGGGGGTAAGTCTGAGCTTGGGGAGAGGTGCTGGGTGGGATGTCCCCAGGTTGGGGCAGCCCCTGGGGCCAGCTGGGGTCCTCCTGGGAGGGCCAGGTCCTCTCAGCCTGGGGTGTCTTCATCCTGACTGCACCCCTGGCTGCTGGACACCCTGCTGGGAGAGGGGTTGGGGCTGGGGACATGACACCCAAGGAGAACTTCTGGGTGTCCTCCAAGGATGGATGGCCAAGGCATCTATTGTGTATCACTCACGTGTCCTCAGGAGACAAGGGACCTCTCCTGCACGACAGGAGGGTCAGTGGGGATGGAGGAGGCCCCATCTAAACCTCTTCTTCCCCAACCAGGGCATGCTGGAGCCAACGATGGGTGCTGGGAAGCACTGGGAGACCCAACCCTGCGACCCGAGCAGGTCTCTGGCCAATGCCATGTGAGTTCCAACCCCAGCAGGGGCTGGTGGCACCTCAAGGTGCAGCCAATGACCTGGCAAGGGAGGGACAGTCCCACTCAGGGCTTCCTGGGGTGCTGACTGGTCTCTTCTCTGTAGGTCCTTGTTGTCCTCTTGGTCACCATGCCAGGGGCTCACCAGGGCTGGGCAGCGATGCCGGAGGAAAGCCACCCCTGGGCAGGACTTCTGCCACCTCCATGCCACCAGCTGAGCCTCCTGCAGCAGCTTGGCCATGGTCACATCTCCCCATCTTTCACCTTCTGCCTCTTCCCAGAGGGGTTTTTAGAGCAGTTTTTGGCTCTTCTAGACCCTGCTGAGAACCCGTGGTGGCGCCCAGGACCCCAAGGGTGCCACAAGGTGGGTTTGGGGCCGTGCTGCAGGACAGATGCTCCTCCTTCCATCACTTTTATTTGCATATATTTTAATAAATTCTACATTTACAACTGGAGCCATCCCCATTCTGATCCCCCCCCATCCTGATGTGTGTGGGGGGAGTTTTGGGACCACCCCCACACTCTAGGACAGGGCCAAGATGGGGGGTGGTGGCTCCAGTTGGTTGCTACCACCTACTCTGGGGTCCCTTTGGGGTGACCTGACCTTCCACCCCACCCTACCCTGGGTGTCCTCCCTGGGAATGTCACTTTGGAAATGTCACTGTCACCCCCTCCCCCCTGTCACCTGCAGCCCCGTCCCCTGCCCCAGCAGAGGACAACCCTGAGATCTGAGGAGGATGATGCTGGTCCTGGTGCCACCTCCACCCCTCACTTCCTGGCGCTGGCGTAGTTGGCGCTGAACCAGTCGCAGGTCTCCTGGACAGCTGGGGAGGGAGAGGCTGGGATGGGTTTGGGGTGGGGGATGCACTTTGTTCATCACATCATCGAGGGGTTGGGGTGGGAAGGGACCTTTTCGAGGTCATCTAGTCCAACCTAGGGAGCAGGAGCTTCTCCCTCAGCACACACAACCCCAACCAGCTCCACCCTGAGCAGCCACCAAGGGAAACAGAACAAAGGTGACACTTGGGGCTTTCAGTTTAACCCCAAAACCTGAATCATTCAGACATGGGAGGTACAGAAGAAGAAATATTTGACCTGATGGTTCCTGCCACGGGCGACCAGAAAGCCTAAAAATCTCAGACCATGATAAAAAATTGAAATAAATGGATTAAAATAAATGTGAACTACTCCAAAAATGAATTCAAGTGGTAGGTCCCCTTGTCCCAAGCTCTGCTGCTTAGCACAGGCCTTGAGGGGGCACAGGAGCAAAGGCTCACACAGAGCAAAGCTCATTAACCAGCAGTGGTTGCTCCAAAAAGAATCCCAGAGTGGGTTTGGGTGGGAAGGGACCTTCAGAGGTCACCTCATCCAAGCCCTGCAGGGACAGGGACATCCCCAACTAGAGCAGGGTGCTCAGAGCTTTGTCCAACCTCCCCTGGGATGGTGCCAGGGATGGGGCAGCGACCACCTCTCGGGGCAGCCTGGGCCAGGGGCTCACCACCCTCAATACAACAAATTTTTCCTTGTAACTAGTCTAAATCTCCCTCTTTTAGTTAAAAATCCCCACTCGTTGTCCTGCTCCAACAGGTCCTACTCAAATATCTGCCCCCACCTTTCCTCTAGGCCCCTTTAAGTCCTGGAAGGCCACCAGAAGATCTCCCTGGAGCCTTCTCTTCTCCAGGCTGCCCCACTCCAGAGCTGCTCCAGCCCCCATGGATCATCCCTGGGGCCTCCTCTGGACCTGCTCCAGCAGCTCCATGGTGGACAGACCCCCAGGGCTGCTGGCAGGAGGTGGGAGCTCCACGTTTTCCACAGTGCCCCTGGTCTCACCTTGCCTGAAGGGTGTGAACTGGAAGGTGGGCAGGTGGCGCTGGAGCTTGGCGTTGCTGGCTGTCTTCTTGAACTGCCCATCAGCCTTGGTGGTGTCAAACTGGGGAAGGGGGGAGATCAAGGGAAACCCAAGCAGGGGGGTAGAAAACCACCTCTCCCTCCCTCTGCCCCCACCCTGTCCTGGACGAGGTGGTGGGAGGGATGTTCTGGGCCACAACATCTCCCCTAGAGCCCTACAGCTGCTGGTGGGATGTGGGGTGTCCCCCCCATGAGGACCAGCCTGTGGTGAAGGATACAAGCAGCTCTCCCTTGAAGTCCATGGCCTCCACGATGGCCTCTGCTGCCTCTTTGATGGAGACTTCATCTTCCTCCCCCACTGTGGAGAAGAGCAGAAGGTGACTGTTCTTGCTGCCTCCTCGGGAAGGGGCTGGAGCCCCTTGTTTTTGGGGAGGGGGATGGGGCTTACCTGACAAGATGATGGGCTCCACCTCCTCATACTCCCTAAGGACCCACAGGAAGAGCCGGGCCAGGTCCTGCAGAAGGGCAGATGGCTCTTGGCGAGGGTGGCTGCTGGCCCCAAGCCCTCCCATCACCAGGGGACCCAACCCTGAGGATGACCAAGGGTGCCCGGGACAGGTGCCCCTGCTGAGATCCAGGCCTAGACCTCTCCACCCCACACCCTGCCCTCCCAAAGCCGTGGGAGGACCACACGTACCAGGGAGTAGATGAACTGTCTCCTTGGCTTGCCCGTGCCCCAGACAGTCAGAGCAGAGCCAGTCTCTGCAGGAGGATGGACAACACACCCGTGACCATCAGAACCACCTCCAACAGAGCAGCCCGTGGAGCAGGCAGCGGGGTAGGAGGGGGGGGGAAACCCACCCAACCCTCCCCAAAAAGCTCCAAAGTTCTGCCACGCTCACGTTTGGCCAGGTAGACCTTGTGGATGAGGCCTGGCAGGACGTGGCCCTCCTCGATGTTGAAGTTGTCGTGGGGGCCGAAGACGTTGGTGGGGATGACGGCAGTGAAGCGGCGCCCGTGCTGCTCAAAGTAACCCCTGGGGGCAAGCAGGGCAGGGGCAGGGCCAGGGGGCTCGTCCCCCACCCCCAGGCAGGCCCAGGGGGCTCATTCC
>NW_008615701.1:24604-64376 GCF_000691845.1 Merops nubicus | reverse complement strand
AAGCGTGAAGGAAGCGCGGCTGGGGGAGCTGGCGTGGGAAGGTTCTCGCTGCCCTTACCTGACGCGAGCATAAATACAAAATTTGAGTTTCCCATTTTAATTCACCTTGCAGATGGCAGTGTGGGATTAAGGAACAGCATTATAAGTAATAAATTTTATTTTTGTCTATGTGGTCAGAGCTAATGCTTCTATTTAATGTCTTTAAACATCTCCCTCCCCCTTACATTTTTACTTTCCAACCTAAAATTCATTTTCCTGTGTGAGAAAAGTGGAAACTGCTTTTATCTGTGCAGTACAATCTTGTAGCATCATGGCAATACTTGAAATGGAGGAAATTACTTAAACTACTTAGTCTTGACAGTGCTGTAAACTTTTGTGTTCTTATGTTTAGTGCTTTTAAATTAAGATCAGATTTGTTTTGTGCTTTAGGTGTATGAAGAAAAGGATTATAGAAGAGTTAGATTTGTTGGACGACAAAAGGAGGTAACGTTCTGCTTCTACTCGCAGGAGAGGGAGTTATTTGTGGGTGGTTTTATGCTTGATATTGTGTCTTCAACTTGATTCTTGTTTTCTGTTTTGTTTGTTTGGTTTTTAACAATAACCAAAACCAAACCAACCAAAGCCAAAATCCACAATCGAAGTAAGCAACCATCGAAAAAGACCCATGAGAACTGATCTGGATTTTGGCTTTTGTGTTTTTTTTGGTTTTTTTTTTTTTGTGATGGTGAAAATTTTTCTGTTAAAGCAGTTTATAGTAGGTTTTGTGCACCTCCCTGCTTTGGGTAAATTTGGGAAATTCAAGACTTGCCATATACCTGTTAAGTGCTTACTTTTAGGCTGTGGAAGTTTTAAGTATTTGAGCATCTTAACCTTGGACCACTTTTTGTCTTAACTATGTGTTTTAAGAAAACTTTATGCATGTTTTTAGTGCCCTTTGTGTTCAGAAAAGTCACATAATACTCTGCTGAACTGGGGCTCTATATATCTATTTAAATGTATGTTTTGAAGATTAACTCGCCTCTGTGTAGTTAAAATCTTTACCCAAAATGCATAGGAGCTTTTAATGAGGGCACTTAATTTCCAACATCTGAGAAGCATTTGCTGAAACAATTATGTGATTTAACAAATAAAACTGACATTTAGAGCATTCTGAAATAACAAAACCTCAAAGGCAAAGTGTAGTAACACCAGCATGAGCCAGATGACCAACTTTGAAGTTATCTTATGGGCCTGTTGCTGCTGCTCATCAGTAGTTTGGGTACACAAAATAGTAAGCCCCTTAGCACTGAGTTCTCTCTCATGTTGGAGCAGCACAGTTCCCTGAGGGATCTGCTGGCCTTTGGGAGAGGAACAGAGATTGTTTCACCTAAATTGTATTCCTCAGTGCCTGAGCATCTGCTTAGTGCCTTGATGTTAATGCTATAAATGTGCATGTATACTAAGAGGGTACAAGGTGTGGTAGATTTTTTAATACAGTTATATGTAAATATTGCCCTCCTAAATCAACCTGAACTCACTATGCTGATGTCTTGAGTTTTCATACTGAGTTTACCTCATCATATCACTGATAAAATTTAATTTGTGCTGTGTGGTAAAAGTAAGGATTCTACAGGGGAAAAAGTTAAATTAAAATGTCATTTAAAACAAAGAAGTGGTATACTTCTGTGAGGATGGAGGCAGACTAGGTCTCTCCCAAATGCAACGCCTCTTTCTGTGCTGCTTCTGTAACTGGAGGAAGTGCTCCTTGAGCCTGTTTCTCCGTAAGGCCCTGGTCCTTCTGATGTGCCTTTGCCACCAGCTGAGTTTGGACTCTGTGTTGTGGTGAGGAACACCCAGGTTTTTCAGTTCAGCTCAGTTCCTCCAAGCAAGGTTCAATGCTAGGTTTTATTTATGACGCTAGAATAAAATTCACATGTAGAATATTGAAAAGGTCCCCATCTGTGTTTATGAAAGGGATCTCTTTAGGAGCTTTGCCATTACCCTAGCAGATCCCCTAGTGTGTTTCAGCTGCTAGTACTAGTTTCACAATTGTGTGCAGTCCAAGCGTCTTGTTTCTGAAGCTAAAGCTGGCCTGTGAGGTTGGTGACTGTACTTCTTGGTTGCTTTTTGTCTCTGCTTGCGGTACACTGCAAGTGGTTGGGTCTGGCTTGTGATCATCCCAGTCCAGCCTGGGCAGCTTTCCTGTCTGGAGCCAGCCTCTGGACAGAGGTGCCCTCGGCGAGGACGTCTGGGCCCGTGGCTGGGTGCTGCAGGCGGCCAGTCCAGGCCCAGGGGCACAGTGTGTGTCAGTTCCCTTCAGTGCTGCCAGCCTAACTAGCTAAACCACATGGATTTCATTACCCCAGTCATTGTTCTCTGGGCTGGGTGTGCAGAACCAGGGGATTAGTGCGTTGTGGTAAGGGCCTAACGCAAGCAGCTGTGAGAAACTGAGCAGGGAACTGTTCTGCTGCATCATCCTGCTCTTGTACAGTCCCTGGGGTGCCACAGGACCCAGCCCCACACCGCTGTTCTTGCTTGGGCTCTACCGGTTTTGTTTGGCTGGTGCAGCAGCCGGAGGGAAACTGACCTCAGCCGGTCTGGTTCAAATGTAACCTCCTGCCTTCCCTCTGGATCTTTGGACCTGGGTCAGTTCCAAGTTTGCTTTTATCTCTTGGCCCACGTACTGGCACAGACGACTAGGTGGAGGGAAGCATTGATGGGATTGTGAAACTGGTGCTACAGTCAGGAAAAAGTTGCTCATTGAAAAATGAATTAGGTAAGGAGCATTTGGATGTGCTGAGGGAAACAGACCCTTCCTGTGAAGTGCCAGTGTGCTTTAGTTGGAGTGACACAGTGTAACTGGAGGTGTCCTTTTTTTTTTTTTTTTTTTTTTTTTTTATTTTTTTTTTCTTTTTTTTTTTTTTTTTTTTTTTTTTTTTTTTTACAGTTTTTCTCAGTCTTTCTGTGTGTGTGTGTTTTTGTTTTGGTTTGGTTTTTTTTGGCATATTTTACCTGCAAATTCATACTCTGTTCTGTAGGCTGAACCACAGACAGATCACAGCTGTACAGTGGATGAGGGGTTCTTGCTTTCTCCTTTTCAGCACAAATACCTTTGTGGCTAAAAAATATTGGGAAGAATGGAGTTCTGATTCTCATCTTGAATCAGAGCTGCATCCTGGTGCTGCCTCCCTTCTCTTTTACCATGAAATGCAGGGTGCACAATTTTGAGTGTTATTAAAAGCAGCAGTTAAAATCCCTGCGGGTTGGCAAAGATTACTTGGGGCTGGTGGACACAGGCCCCGAGTAGTGATGTTCTTGATATTGCCAATTTGTTTCAATATTGAAAGTTGATTTTTCATTAACTTTGTTTAGTTGTCATCACCTTTAGGTAAAGAAAATCCAGTTGTTGGCAAAATGATGACTTTTCCACTGCTGTACCAAAACTGTAGATTTTGGGGAAACTTTGCTTGCTGAAAGATCCTAAGTTGTTGTGTACTGGACTTATATAAAATACCATTGTAGTTTTTAGGGATTAATTTAATGGACACTTAGCTATCTTTTTCCCAAGCATCCCCATTCCCATACCAGCATATTTATGAACCTTGTCCAGAGAGCAGCAGATAGTGCCTTCCTTGGATGTGGATGTTACTTTATATCCCTGTGTGTGTGACGTTGCCTTTGTAAGAGCTGTCCCCTCTCCGGGTGTGTTCGCCTGGGGGGCAGGGCTGGTTGTCTGCCCAGTGCTGGCTCAGAGCAGGGTGGGAGGTGCTGTGGCTGGGTGCTGTAGGTCCTGCTGTGTCACAGGCCTGTCCAGAGGTGGGTATGTTGCCAGGCCACATAGATGTGCTCTAGGAAAAAGCCCTACTTGCCAGTGATAGTCCTGATATAGTCAGGGAGTGTGTATAAGATGGATTTACAGAGTGGCATAGTGACATTTAGGGTTTTCTTTTTTAATAATGCAGAACAATTTGCCTTTCTGACTGCTATGCACCACGTTCATGTTTTTCTGAGACTCTGTACAGTGATAGAATAAGGTGCATGGTGAGAGGCTCTAAATTACCAGCAGGTTTTTTTATCTCACTCCTGACCTTACTTGTCCCACCATTATTTTTGAGTTTATCAGCAGTGAGTCTCTTGCAGCTTTATCGTGTAATTGCTAAAGCACAGTACAGCAGCAGTGTCAGTTAAATATCTTCTGTTCTTGGCTACTTGTTCCTGTTCACCTCTGCTGGATCTGCTTAGGTCACTTTGGAAACCTGAGCACTGATGTGGCCTGTGTACTGGGGGAAGGGGATTACTTCTCCAGAGTTCAGCGTGATCTGACCTGATCGGTTCACTGGGCTGGCTTGTAGCCTAAGAGTTGCTGGAGGAGGTGGGAGGAAACATGCAGGAGATTCTCAGAGTGGCTGTTGTTGAACCACTTCGGGAGGCAGTACATAGCAAGTGCTTTCTGTCTGAATGGGGAAGTTACCTGAAAGATTCCTTTTTCTCTTCTAGGTGAACAAGAATTTTGCAATTGATTTGATAGCAGAGCAGCCTGTGAGTGAAGTTGAAAGCAGAGTGATATCGTGCGATGGTGGTGGTGGAGCTTTGGGACATCCTAAAGTATACATAAACTTGGTAATATCTTTTGATCTCTGTACAGCATGTTTTGCATGTCGCATCTTGTTTCTAAGATCATCTACTTTTTAGCATTTTTCTTTGAGTAAAAAGATTAACCACCCCAGCTGTTAATTTTGATGCCTAATATAAAATTAAGATTTCTACTCAGAAGAATGAGGTCTCCATTTGAAGTTACCAGGCATTTCTTGCTATTGATCTTGATTTGTTTGATGGGACTTTTTGTTTAAATTAACTATAAAATAATATGAGCCAAAAGTGCTTTGTGTGCAAAAAGAAATGTTTGCTGTGTTTTCAGAAAGTTGCTGTATTTATTTAAGTGCCACCATGTAGATTGAGGATACATTTGCAATATTCTCAGGAATATGAAATGAATGTGCAGAATGCAAAATCAAAGAAGAAAAAAAAAAAACCAAAACCCAAACTCTTTCAGTCTTTGGGAATCGTGGTAGTTTTGAAGATTAAAAGTTTCTGTCATAGTCAGAGGATCGGTGCAGAATAAATATCTTGTTATATTTGTATTTATCCTGACAGTAGTGGTAGTTTCCAGTGTATTCTTATTCTAGAGAGTAAGAATATTGGGGTCATGTGACCTTGGTGGAATCAACAGTGACTTGTTGCTTTAGGTTCTGTCCTCAGGCAGACCCTGACTGCTGATGTCTTAAAGTCTTTGCTTGCTCACTTAAACTGTGATATTTCTTAATACCCAAAAGAATGGGAGGGGAGAGCTGGTGTCCTTTAGTGTCGGTGTTGTTGCAACTCCCAACTACAGTCAGAAGCATTTCTAGTTTGAACAAAGTAAGCACTTTGTAATGATTCATTTTACATTCTTCAAAGTCAAATGCATGGGGGTTCTAATTCATAAAACTTCGGAAGCTTGTGTTTTTCAGCCTTCAGTTAACTTCTGTAGCACACTGCTAATTGGTTGCATTTATGTTGATTTTTTGATCTGTGTCACACTATTCTTGAGCAATGCTTTAGTTTTTGTGAATTTTGAGATCTTTTTGTGTTAACAATCAAAATACAAGGTGTCTGTGGTTTAGTTCTTGAAAGCCTGTGTCTGCAGAGAGAGAATAGTACTAGACCAGCTTGTTTCCCCTAGCCTTTGAATTGAAATCCAGACTTTTCATCATGAAGGAAGGGAAACCACGAGTTTACTTCATTTCATGACTGCAAATAGCCATGTTGCTAAATAACATGTGGTTTTTTATGTCTTGTCTTTTGCCATGTTAAGGAGGACTACAGCAACTGCTCGCAGCCAGTCACGTTTGTAAATTTTATAAAAAATAGTATCTTTTGGAGAGAAGAATAAAACTTTGTCCAGTAGTAACTGCTCTTTTTCTCTAAAATGTTTTGTTTCAGAATTTCTCTTGGAATCCTACTGAAATTTCCTTCTTGCAGCTAATTCTGTCAGTGTACATTACTGGACAAAATTCTTGTCTAGTTATAACTTGGAAATGCCAAACTCTATTCTGTATTAAAATAATTATGAAATTATCTTTAGAACAGATATGACTGAACTGACTTAAGATGGCCAGTTCAGTAAGACAATCCTTTATTACTGAAGAGATATCACTTGGCTTGACTTTAAAATTATATTGAGATTAGGCCTGGTAGTTAAAAGCTTAGCAGAAGGGAGGTAGCACAGGATGTAGAAATCAAGCATGACCTTCATACCATCAGTCTTATTTCCAGTGTTTCAAGTAAGATTAAACTCTGTAGTTCAGCTATATCGATCCATTTTAAGATGGCACATATAAATAAGAGAAATTGTAATTTCCAGGAGTTTTATGAAGTGAAACTAGCAGCTGTTGTGTTTTTATGTTTTTACAGGACAAAGAAACAAAGACTGGAACATGTGGTTACTGTGGACTTCAGTTTAAACAGAAACATCACTGAAAGGTTATGCCTGCATGCTTGCAGATTTCTGTTCAGATGTTAAATTACAAATAAAGAACACATTTAGAAACCCACAATTAGTGTTTGTCTTTGTCTTAACTATGGAAAGTCCAGTCTCTACCTTTTTAAAGCCCAGGTTGTTTAGTATTTGCGAGCAGAATGGTATTACAGTTTCTGCTTTGTACGTAACTTGGTTTTCATGGAAGAAATGTCCTGCTTTGTTTGGCAGACTTCTCACAGGCTTGGAAATGGTGTTTGGCTGTAGCGTAGGTTTGGTTTGTTCGGGGTAGATTTGCAGTCTTTTCAGTGCTGAATTGAATGTAAATGTTTACTGGGGGATTAATTATCCTAGATGTTTGTCTTTTGGCATTGTTTGACACTCGTAGTTTGTTCATGTCCTGGTATCTATAGCTAGATTCACAAATGGAAACATAAACATACTGTGATACTCAGTATTACAACACTGACTCCTGAAAGGAAGATTGTCCTCCCTTTATTAAATAGCTACATTTGCTATTTATTCTAAGGCACTGGCAGTTTCTTTTAAATGGTAATTGGTGTGAGCCAGCACACGTGGAAGTTGAGGACATAAGCATTTGTCCTCCTATTGAGAGGATCAAGAGTTTAAATACCTGATTCTGCTTGGGATTCACACCCTTGAAACCTCCTTAGGAGCTAGGTCTTGTCAGACTTAAAGTAGGGATTGATTACAGGTAGCAGCTTCTGCTCCTTTAATGAAGATAATCTGACAATGAGAGCATGCACCTTATGTGTAACACCACGTATGCTGTTTGAGGCTGGTTGTAAGATGTCATCTACCTTCTTGCTTAATTTCAGTTGTGAAGCATCCTGTCATATAAGCGTGACTATCAAACAGGGTGTGTGTCTGGAGAAGGAGGGTCTGAGCTTTGGTCTTTGCTGCAGGGAGCATTTTAATCTGTTGTCACTAAGTGATTTTTTTGTTTTGTTTTGTTTTGTTTAAATGCTGGTGATGGAATGCTGCTGGTTTGATGTGGTACCAAGTTGAAACAAATTATATGGGCCTGCAGTTGCTTAACTTGTTTATGTCCATTTATAGAAGCAATTGAACAAACACAGCCAGGCTTGAAGCAAGGTCTGAACCACTCTGTGGAAGTTGTAATTGCAGCATAGCCTCTAAACACACATACATGGACACCCCTCCTCTTCTTTGATTCATTCCACCTCTAAGAGCTTAATCTCCTGTTCTGTGTTCTCCCCTTCTTCCCTCTTCCCTCTATCTCTTTTCCATTGCTGCTGGTTTCAGTGGTCTGACTGGCCTTCAATTAATTCTTTATAATGAAGTAGATTTGGGAAGTAATATTAAAGTTATAAATTCATTGTAAAATACACTGAATTTACTAAGGACTGACTTCTGTAAGCCCAAGGTCTGACTGAGTGTGATGACTCTTGTGATGGTTGCAGTTTTGTGATGTTGGTGTAGTGGCCAAGTTCAAGAAGACTTCATGTATGCATTTCAAGTAGCACCTGAGCATGTACAAAGGTGGCAAAGGATCCTTTCATAGAATTGTTTATGCTGGAAAAGACCTTTAAAATCAAGTCCAACTGTTAACCCATCACTGCCAAGTCCACGACTAAATCATGTGTCTCAGCACCATATCTACATGTCTTTTAATACATCTGAGGATGGTGACCCCACCACCTCCCTGGGCAGCCTGTTCCACTGCTTAACGATGCTTTCAGTGAAGAACTTTCTCTTAATGTCCAGTCTAAACCTCCCCTGGTGCAACTTGAGGCTGTTTCTTCTTGACTTGTTACTTGGGAGAAAAGACCAACATCCACCTCGATACAACTTCCTTTCACGTAGTTCCAGAGGGTGATAAGGTCTCCCCTCAGCTTCCTTATCTCCAGACTAAACAACCCCAGTTCCTTCAGCCATTCATTGTAAGACTTGTGCTCTAGACCTTTCACTAGCTTTGTTGCCCTTTGGACACACTCCAGAACCTCAATGCCCTTGCGTTGAGGGGCCCAAAACTCAACAAGGTGCATCCTCACCAGTTCGAACTACAGGGTAACAATCACTTCCATAGTCCTGCTTGCCACACTATTTCTGATAAAAGCCAGGATGCCATTGGCTTTCTTTGCCACCTGTGCACACTGCTGGTTCATATTTAGCTGGTTGCCAATCAATATCTCCAGGTCTCTTTCTGCCAGGTAGCTTTCCAGCTACTCGTCTTCAAGCCTGTAGTGTTGCATGGAGTTGTTGTAACCTAAGTGTAGGACATGGCACTTGGCCTAGTTGAACCTCATACCACTGGTCTTGGCCTATCCATCTAGTCTCCCCAGATCCCTCTGTGGAGCCTCCCTACCTTCAAGAAGATCAACACACCTGCCAAACTTCATGTCCTCTGCAAACTTACTGAGGGTGCCCTTGATTCCCTCATTCAGATCACTGACAAAGATACTAAACAATATGACCCAATACTGAGCCCTGGGGAACACTGCTTGTGACCAGCCACCAACAGGGTTAACTCCATTGACAGCCATGCTCTGGGCCCAGGCATCCAGCCCACTTTTACCCAATGAAGTCTGTCCATCCAAGCCATAAGCAGACTGTTTCTCCAGGAGAATACTGTGGGAAAGGGTGTCAAAGGCTTTATTAAAGTCTGTAAGTTTTTTAAACCCCAGTACCTTTAGTTCAGCCCATCTGGCCTTATGCACATGATCTGTCACTTGAGCATAAATTGTGACATTATAAATAGTCTTCTGGTAAGTCCACTTATGCTCTGACTGTAAAGGAATTACTTGAACTTGCTGTGTCTGTCTTTAAGCATAAATCTGTTTGCTTTTCAGTCTGGCTCTCTACCAGTTTGTAGAGCGTCTTGGCTGGCACAGTTCTCTCATGGTGCAATAATCTCTGCAAAGAGACCTGAAACAAGTAATGGTATGTGATCCTCTTCCTTGGGCCTTTGATTTCCTTATGAATAATATATCTGCTTGGATCACTGTTGCTCATAATAAATTAACAATGTTTAAATTGGCATGGCATCTGCTGAGGACCCAGACAAATCCCATCCCACTGGTCTCAGCTATGGAATGCTGTTCTTGGATATTTTCCCTAAAGTACTTGTGATGTGTGAAGCTGTTGACACCAGTGAAACAAAGTCACAGGTAAACTTCAGATTTTGCTCCTTGTTGTTTTGCTCCTTTGTGTTAAGTTTGTATAGCTAGTTGTGAATGGTTACCTTACAATAAAGCTGTCTCTGTGGAACAGCCTCTAATGTTTATCTCCTACTTCAACAGAAGAGTGCCTAGCTCTAAAGCCTGTTCTTTCTGGAGCTGTCACTTGTTCTAAAGCACAAACTAAAGTGATCTGAGTCATTTGGCTAGATTTTCTCAACATTGCATGGATCAAGAAATCTAGACTGCTTTCACCACAGTCATTAATGATTCAATTGAGATCCCTTTATTTTGGACTAATTACAAAGGTTCATATGAAATTTCTGGAAAGATCTAAAAGACTTTACATGCAGCAGCATGGTAAAATACTGCATAACCTCTACTAGTTTTCACTTATGATTGGTAATTTCTTATTGTGTTAACTTTGTCTAAATATTGAAATCACTGACTTCCATTAACGTAATTTTCTAAGACTTACAATTTTCTCTGTGGGAGATCTAAAGAAGAGGGGGAGATTGGTGTAGAAGCCTGCTGTTGTATATTTATTTAGGAAAGAATGATTTTTAATCTTTTTTTCAAAAAATATAGTTAGGAACACACACAAAAAAATAGTTTTATGGCAATATATATTCCTCTACTAAAGTTCAATTTGTTGTAAGAAAGAGTCTGTTTCAAGAAGACTTGGAGGAGTAAGGTGGTTCTTTGTTTCCAGGAAGGAATTGTTGATTAAGGGAATGAGAAAAGAGCACAAGATGCATCTTCTTCTCTAAATAGCATGCAATTGGTAGCAGACCTGTGATAGTAGTGATTTAGTACCTCATTAGACTTAAGGAAGTATCTTCATCTTCGGTCTGTCAAGTGCTCTTTGGAGCTTTTCCAAAGCTCTTTTTGGAGCTCTTTGCTCCTTTTCCCCCTTCCAAAATGTAAAACCTGGTTATTGGACTTTGCTACTTGCTACTGAAAGGAAATCTGAAAAGGAGTTTTAGATACCAAGAGATGGAATTTCTAAACCAATTGGTGTAACAGCAGCTATAGCAGAAAGCCTCAGATGATGACACAGAATATTAGTCTTAAGCATCTCTTCATGATCTGTAGGGAAGAAGGTAATGTTATATTGGAGGATTCTTATGTGACTCAGATGTATACTGCAGATTTCATGCTAAAAGTCCTAAATCTTAATCTAATCAAATTATGTCCTGGATTCTGACTTCAATGAGTAAGGACAGGGACTTTCTTTTAGTGCCTTTTGGTAAACAATGGAGAGGTTTTGGTTTGTTTTTTTTTGGGGGGGTTGGGTATAGGAAGATAGTGAAACTATACAGAAAAATAACTTCTTTGGTAGCATGTGAGTAAATATGGAAAGCCTATCAGGTAGGTACTAAGGACAGACATCTTGGTTAATAAAAAGTTGCTTTCAATTTGAAGTTTTAATATCACAGAGTGTTCTTATCCTTGTTGTGCAGTGAAGGCATATTGGAAGTACAGCAGTGTGGTTGAAGTGTGGTATCTGCCTGACTTAACTGTAACCTGGAACTGTAAGCTGGGTGTAAAGAAGGCTGGACACTGAAAATGAAAGCTTGTCAGAGGGAAAAAGGTTTTCTTCCATAAACACATTCCAGGTGGCAAGGATTTCAGTGTTGTCCCCAGCAGACCAGGTACCTCTCTGAGGGGAGAGGACATAGATGGGTTTGAAATGAGGCATTTCAAGGGCTGAAGTTGGCTGATGTATTGTATCAGTTGCCCCCTTGATGGGGTCCAGAGCTGTAAATCCCATCAGCTGTGGCCTCCAGAGTGCTTTCAGGAGCGGAACACCTGGAGTGAGAACTGGACCTGCTCCAGATGGGGGATACAGAGGCTAATGTTTGAATGGACTGTCCACTGGCCATAACCATGAGGATCAGGAATGAGGGTGTTTCCTGTCTACACGTGAGAGAAGTTTCTTACCTAATATTGTTGTTTTATTAATTGATTTATAAACTTTCTTGAGTTTATTCGAATTCTTGTTCCTTCTGCCCAGGTATGCTTCTGGACGTTTAAAATTCTTGGACTTAGTGCCTACAATTGGATGTCGAAAGATGTGATATTTTCAGATCCACTGAGTTTCTTGGCTTTCTGGATGGGAGTTAAAGTTGGCCCTGTTTATACTTGAGGAAGATGTATTGCTTTGGTTTTCGGGAAAGAACGGTGAGGTATTTGAGCTGGCTGGTTTTACTCCTAGTGGCCCTTGGCACAAGGATTACTGACATTATCTGTACACGTGTGTTGCAGTGTAGTCCACACTTCTTGTCTCCAACAGTTAAGAACACTGGATGTCAAGCCAGAACACATGGGATTATTTTGCTTGGCTTATGCTCCTCAATGACCTTCCTGTAACCAAAGCAAAGGAGAAGTGTAGAGTCAAGAGGAAGATTGTGATTAATGTAGAGATCTTGCAACGGTCTGTGGTCAGGACTTTGGAGTTTAGGAAGCCAAGTCTTGTGGCTGAGAAGCAGCCTTGCAGGCCTGGTTTCTGAATCCCAGCAACAGCTACTGGTAGCATAGCCAGAAATGTCTGTGATTTGTTTGTGTGTAATAAAGACGTGCCAGGTAACGCTGTTTAGCTTATTCATCAAAGCCTGGAAAAGAAGCTGTAAAATGAAATGGGAATTCTTCCTTATCAGTTTGAGATAGTAAAGAGAAAGCTATACTGAAGAATTACCAAAGGAGCTTTTTAGGCTGACTGAGCAACACTCCAAGCAACTGAAAGGTGGTGTAGATAAATGTAAAGTCTTGCATGTGAGCTTAGTTTCACATATTAAATTCTGAATCTGAGCTGTTATCAACTGTTATCAAGCTGAATCAGGCAGGAGTGAGATTCTAGGGTTATCTTCTATTAAAAAAAAAAATCAGCTCAAGCTCAGTAGCAGTCATAAAGTCAAGTCTATATTAGGAATTCTTGTGAATAGTGTGAAACAAAATAGTTATGCTGCTGGTTTTTATGCTGTAATTTTTCACCTTTATTTTGTCTTTTCCATCAGTTCTTCTCTTTAAAAAGAAAACAAAACAAAATAACCAGCAGCAATAAATAATGAAGAAGGTATATTAGGATGGCAGAAAGCTGAGAGAGGGACAAACAATGGTTTCTTTAGAAGTAGCTTGAGATTCTCTTAGTCTGTTTAGGGTTATGACAGAGGTCTATGCAATCCTGAATGGTAGGGAAAAGGTGGACTGACTGTTTTAAAGTCCCAATCACAGTTATTTGTAAAAGCCAGAAAATAGTGATTAGCTGATACTTTTGGAAGCATTTAGTCAAGCTAAAAAGAAAAGCTAAAAAAAAAAATGTTAGGCATGCTATATGGAAATTTTACTTGTTGGCTTAAAGCCAGGACTAAAGGAGAACACACAGATTAAAAATTTATCCCCATGTTCAGAGGACAGCTAGTAGAGCTATATAATTAAGTAATACATATATTGAAAAAGGCTGAAGGAAAATAAAAGGAAAACAAGACTGATAGTGAGCATAACTAATTCAGTGCTGATAAGAAGCACTGAATTGCTTTAGAATCAGAAAGTGTTTTAACAGATGTATTGGTTTAATGTGAGAGATGTGGTGAAATTAAGTGATGTTAAAAGATAGGAAAATTAAAAGATGTGTGTTATATTATGTAATTGTATAATAGGAAGTCAGATAATTTCCAGTAATAGGCACTGAAGGGGTTGCTCTTTAAGTAGCTGCTAAATTTAGACATTTTTAAATTGGCATGCCCAGATAATTAGTTTCAACAGGCCTATCCAATGAGCTTCCTGGATCATTAATGTTGATTTTTTTATAAGCTTTGCAATTCTGGAGAAAGAGCAAAAAATGGCTAACATGCCAACATTCAAAGAGGGTAAAAGGCATGACCTGGATAATTACATGTCTGTCAGCTTGACATCACTTCTGGGCAAAATAATAAGGGACCTAATTAATAATGAATTAAAGAAGTGTTGTATAATTAGTGCCAATCAACATGAGTTATAGGAAAACCAGACCATGTCAAGCTAGCATGATGTATTTTTGATGAAATTAGAAATAGTGGTTGATAAAGCTAAAAGTTTTAATGTCATATCCTCTGATTTCTCTGAAGATTACAAATCAAAATATGGATTACTAAGTCTAAATGAAAGTCTTGTGTAATCAACCAGCAACACTTTACATGTTTTACATGTATTAAAAGGTGGCTAATTCTTAGGTGTGAAAAATGAGACTCATTGCTGAAAGGATGCATTCCTCTTGGACTCTTGATGGCATCCTTTCTCAGCTTATGGTGTTTAGATTCTTGTCAGTGTCCTAAAAAAACATGTAGTAGCTACTGATGTTTTGTTCAGGATTGAAAGGTTGAAGCATTGTTAAGTAAGGAAGAGAATCCAACAGATGCAGCCTTAGCCAGCCAAAGTTGGCACAAAGCTGAATGTGTTCCAATGCAATGACCTGTACAGGAAAAATAAAGTGCTGTCCATATTTATTATAAAAATGTATTTCTGTGAAGTGATAACTGTAACAGCCTGAGTTGCAATTTATCCTTGTATGAGTAACAGGCTTAATAACTTCAGGTAATGGGAATATTGGCTATTACATTGACTGGGAGAGCTTATTGATCATTAGATTGCTATGAGTTCCAGTTCAGTTCTGTGTCTTAAATAACTTCCATGAACTTTGGAGGAATAGAGTTGTATTGAGTAGGTATGTTCTTCTGAATTTGATGTGAGTGCATTTTTTACTTGGATACTGTGCCTGGTTTGAGGTCTGTGGTTCATTAATTAATATGGCTAAATTAGAGAAAGTTCAGAGAAAGCCATGGCACTAGTTACAAGAGCAGAAAATGTGTTGTATAGGGCAAGATCTTACAAGCTTCATCTTTGCATTTACTCATAAATGATGTTAAAAGATTACTTGATCAGAGTCTACCAGTACAAATGCAGGGAACAAAATCTTAAATGGATCTTTAGTCTGGCTAAAAAGGGTAAGATCTTGTGGTTGGAAGCTACAGACAAGCAGATTCAGACTAAGGGGAAGGGAGCTTCACAGTGTGAGTGATTTACCAAGGACTGCTGTAGATTCTTCAGCATTCCTGACCTTATTTTTAGGGTTGATTTTTTCTGAAATGTGTATTAATTGAAACAAGACTGGAATCTGGAAACCATTATGGACTGTGTTACAAAGGCAATTAGGTCATTGCAGTGGTCCATTCTCAAGCTGTAGAAGTGAAATATGTATGAGACCAGAGACACTGGTTCCATTGAACAGGGGTACTGTTAAAAATGTCTTCCAGACAGGGTTCTGACTAAGGCACAGAAAGGACCTGAACTTTGTTTTCCCACAAATACTCTAATAGTCTGAGTAATGGGGACTTGAACTCTGCTATTGCAAAAGAGTGTCTGGCTCTGTAGCAGTGTAGGAAAAGACCAAACCTCAAATCCTGATGTTTATCATGATGAGGAATTGTCATCATCTATTCAGTGCCTAACAAAGCCTGAAAAACTACATTAGGAAAAAGTCAGCACTTTAAGACATGGACAGTTAGAGGGTTTCATATCTGTTCTCACTTTCTCAGTTAAGAGAAAATATGAAATCTGTACTACTTTTGGGGATGAAAATGTAAAAGGATTGTTTCCATTCAAACTTAAGTTCCAGCCTCCACAGCTTAGTGTAATATTATTTTTTT
Organism: Merops nubicus; assembly: GCF_000691845.1. Taxonomy (NCBI): domain Eukaryota; kingdom Metazoa; phylum Chordata; class Aves; order Coraciiformes; family Meropidae; genus Merops; species Merops nubicus. The sequence goes on along the minus strand of NW_008615701.1, from coordinate 49,035 downwards.
TTTTTTTTTTTTTTAATATTGCTTTTCTGGTGCTCTTGTTACTATACCAGATTCTGGAATGAAGAGGCCTCTACTTTTCTAAGCTTTGCTTACCTTCTTAAATGCCACTCTGGATTACAGTGACTTCTCAGATTTTTTTTTTCATGGCTTTGATAAAGTAACTAGCATTCAGCACCTTCTGTGGAACTGGGTCATCCTTGTGGTCCCTTCCAACCCTGACAGATCTGATCTGTTTTAGCAGAGGACTTAGTAGTGTTGGCTTAATGGTTGGACTTGATGATCTTAAAGGTCTCTTCCAACCTAAAGGATTCCATGATTCTATATTCCTCAAGAACAGCCATGGAATAAAGTGTTTACTGTTTAATCATGAAATGTCTGATGTTTATGACAATTAGCATAAATTAGTCATCAGATTGAGACATTTTGGAGGAGCCTAAAACAACATTAGGGGAACCTATACATACTAGTGAAACGTCTATCTTTATTATTGCTAATAGCAATTGGAAGGATTTTTAAAGTATATTTAAAAGAAAAAAAGCAAACAACAAAACTCACCAAACACTAGTCCTTGATAGTGGTCTACATTACAGAGATAAAAATAGCAGAACTATTCAAAACAGAGAAAATGTTTCAAATCACTGAATATTGTGTGTTAAATATCTGACACTTGTATTAAATGGTGAAATATGTTCTACTCCAATAGTAAAAGCAGGGGATGTTAGGCATATACTCCTAGTAAAGACCTTTAGACTTGCGCAACTGAGTAACACTGAAATCAATTGGCTGAAAAGCTTTCACTGTCACTGCTATTGACAGATCTAACCTCTTGGAACACAGGTAAACCTTCAGAGAGTTGCAATAAAGCTAATATAATATTATAAGATGCTGTTGATGGCAGCATCTTGCTGCTCCTTCTTACTGTTTTGTGCTCCATTAAAGTAAGGTGTGATTGGCATCTGTTGTTTTACCTTCATGAAAGCTTTTTATATACTGTGTCCTATAACCTTTGTTTTATTTTCCTAAGATTCATAGGATGAGGTTTTATTTTTTATGACTTAAAACTCAGCAGCTCTTCCACACCTTAAAATATTATTAGCTACAGTGGATATATTAACTTACTATTAAGCAGATTGCTGCTGCATGCAGAAATAAAATATCGGGGAGAGAATCCACTTTCTATATGAGGGGACACATTCACCTTCTTGGACAGCAGAGTGCTGGAAGTTTATGCAGGTTTGGTTGTCTACTGTGCCCTCTAGATCCTCAGTCACTGCAGCTCCTATGCTACAGATTTGTTGCATGTATTAGTTCTGTTCCTGACTATGTGACCTTGCACTTGATTGTATGAAATTTCATCGAGCTTAGACATGCTCAGCTGAGTGACTCAAACCACTTTGTAAGGAGTTCTAGCTCTGTCTTTTTTAACTCCTTTGAAAATATTTGCATAATCAGACATGGTTTTATATTTCTTCATAGTTCTAGGTAGTGGTTTTGCTTGGTGCTGGGTCTTGCCTGATGAGAAACATCCTTGTTGGACAAGAGTTCCCTCATTTGGAGCAACTTTTTGAATTCTGCCAGCTTCCTATTTCTAATTTCATCTAATGACAGAAATGTAACAGTAGTGTAGAACTTTCCTTAATGTACTCAAAATATTTCCTGGCCTTACATCTTTTACAATGTGCATTTTTCCTTGTGTCCTGTCTTCTTTAAGTTTTGGTTAATTTATGTGGACCATTTTCTGTATTCCCTCTTTTTTTTTACTGTTTTTTTTTTTAACCTTTTATTTCAGTGGTTTTGTTATGATCATATACACTGATAGTTTATGCAGTTATTTGTGACTATGATCTGCTGTTCCTTCTTAAAGCAGGCTCTTATCTAAAGTTCTTAACTGACTGAAAAGTGAAAATTTTGTAATATTATTAAATAATTTTAATTTAACAATATTTTTCTGTGGTTTTCTTTGCAAATATTGAGGTGTGTGTGTTTGTGGTGGATGGAGGAATACCAAACCCAGGATTTTTTAAAGTTGTTTTTTTTTTTAATTCATGACAAGTGAAACTCCTCATTTTCCAGCTTCTGATTTTTTTCAGTTCTCAAGTTCTATCTGAATACTTGAAAACTATGCTGCAAAGCAGAAGTATTTTGGGAAAAAGAAATCCCACTCCATTAAGAATTTTTTTCCAGCCTCCCTGCATATTTTAAGAGGGGTTTTTCCAACAGTTCTAGTAACAATTCTCTTTATTATTTAATGATTAAAATAATGGTTTCTTGATGTTGCTACAGTTCTTCACTTTATTTGGTGAAGTTGTTCATAACAGCTTCAAACGTGGAAGTGATTAACTCTGTAACTTACTGTATTGCTGTTGGAACAGAAAAAAATAATTGGAAATTAAATGTGTGAATCAAGAAACCTGGTCTGCTGTGCTGTGCCCATTCAAGTCAATGACAAAGAAGCATTTCAAACAGTCTGTCTTGAAACTGCCTCTGCTTCATCCAAGGTCACAATTATTAATAACCAGACTTCTGATGACCTGTGTGGTCCTAATCTATGAAATGTTTGTGTTTTTTTTTTTTTCTTTCAGAAATAAAACAAACCGTCATACTCAATGCTCAAATTCTTGTGTTTCTAAAACACACCATGTTACTAGCTAATGGCAGTTTCTCAGCAGGTAGCATATTGGTATTTTAGAGACTATCAATTTCATTCTCCTATTTATTAATTTTGTATACCATCCTATCTTTTAATTTTTTCACATAACTTGCTAAAAATCAGTATATCTGGAAACTGATATAAATCTAGTATGATCTAGATCTGCCCACTACTTATTTTCTACACTTCTGTATATCACAAACTCCATCTGCTTGCTTGCTTCCATTTGGGCCATTGCATCCAATTACATGTATGCAGGTAATATGCAATGGTTTACCTGTTACCTCTCAAATTTATGTGTAATAACTTGGTTTGCTGGTGTCTGGGAGCTTGTGCCGGGTGCCCTGCCCTGGGTGAGCAAGCAGCACGTTGGTTCAGGCACCACCAGCAAGGAGCCTGTGGCCAGCCCCGCTGTGCCACCTGCGGGGGCCGTGCCTCGGGGGCTAAGGAGCCTGGGCCGCCCCTTGCCAGGAGCTAAGGGTGCCAGGCTGAGCTGGGACGAGACAAAACTGGGACTGCTGCACCTGCACCTCCACTGGGTTTGGCTGGGGTGGAGTTAATTTTCCCCAGCAGCCTCCTAGTGCTGTGATTTGTAGTGGTAGCTAGGGAGGTGTTTTGGCTGCTGCTGAGCGGTGCTCGCACAGCATCAAGGCTGTCTCTCCAACCAGTCCTCCCTCACACACCAGCAGGCTGGGGGTGGGCAAGATCTTGGGAGGGGACAGAGCCAGGGCAGCTGACCCAAACTGACCAAGGGGGTGTTCCATACCATATGATATCAGTTCAGCAATAAATGCTAAGAGGAGGAGGAAGAAGAGGGGGCGTTTGTTATTTATGTCTGTCTTCCAAAGCAATGTGTACTGAAGCCCTGCCTCATGGGAAGGGGCCAGACATGGCCTGCTGATGGGAAGCAGAGGATAAAGCTTTTGTTTTCCTTTGCTTCTATGTGTAGCCTTTGCTTTTGCTTTATTAAACTGCCCTTATCTCAACCCATGAGCCTTTCATTATATTTTCTCTCCCCTGTCCAGCTGCAGAGGGGGAGTGATAGAGCAGCTTTGGGGGGCACCTGGCATCCAGCCAAGGTCAACCCACCACAATACTAAAGCAGGAGAGGGTTAGCTACTAGTCAATCACTACACTATAAAAATTTGCAGCCCTCCAAGCCCACTGAGCCCTCCTGTCAGTCAGCAGCCTACATGGCAGCCATCTCCCCCTGCAGCAGGGGTGCCTGTCGAGGTTAGCCCTCGAGGCTGAGACACCCTTGACACAACATCTGACATCTACAATGAGATAATCTGTAAGTGGCCAGCAGGTCAAGGGAGATGATTCTGCTGCTCTACTCTGCTCTGGTGAGACCCCACCTGGAGCACTGTGTTCAGCTCTGGGGTCCCCAGCCCAGGAAAGACATGGACCCGCTGGAGTGGGTCAAGAGGAGGCCACAAAAATGATCAGAGGGCTGAAATACCTCTCCTATGAAAAAAGGCTGTGAGAGAGCTGGGGTTGTTCAGCCTGGAGAAGAGAGGGCTCCAGGGAGACCTTACTGTGGACTTTCAGTACTCCAGGGGGGCCTATAAGAAAGGTGGGGACAATCTTTTTAGCAGGGCCTGTTGACAGGACATAGAGTAATAGTTTTAAACTAAAAGAGTGTAGTTTTAGACTAGAGATAAGAAAGAATTCTTTTACAATGGTGGATGGTAAAACACTGGAAGAAGTTACCCAAAGAGGTGGTAGAAGCCCTGTCCCTGGAAACATCCAAGATCAAGTTGTACTGGGATCTGAGCAACCTGATCTAGTTAAAAATGTCCCTGGTCACTGCAGGAGGGGTGGACTAGATGGTCTCTAAAGGCCCCTTACAACTCAAAACATTCTTTGATGCTATGATTTTACATTAGGCATAAAAGTATTGTATGCTAGTGACATTTATATATATCCAGCTATAACAGTTATTAGAAGTTTAGTAGGTAGTATAGTGTTTGACTGCTGTCTAAAACAATGTATAAATCACTGACATTAAGTTATTGCTTAATCACCATTTTCCTGCCATTTTTTATTTAGTCATCAATTAATTACCATTTGATCATTAATAAAACCCTTTGAGTTAACCTCATAATGATGTCTTCTCTTAATAATTCACTTGCGACAGAGCTCCATAAGCAAATTAATACTAAATGAAGTGAGAACTTATGTCCACAGTGAAGTGAAAATGGTGTGGGAATACACACTGAAGAAACATTTTAGTCTGAAGCTTTTATGGGTTTTAGTGTTGATAGACTGGTTAAGGTTCTGTACATCAATCTCTGAAAAAATAAGCTTTTCTGTGAATCATATTTGTGGAGATGGGCATTTCATATAGTTTATGGTTTGTTTTTTTCCTATTTTATTTCATTTTGCTCTGTCATCCATAGATTATTCTGCTTTCCAGACTGTGTCTGATATGGAAGAGGGGATTTTTCAGGTGTGGGGATCATCTAATGTAAAACAAACAACTTAAGAAAGCGTGAACTGGAATCCTAAACCATTTTGCATCTAGCTGAGTGTCATAGTGTCTTAAGCTAGCATCTGCCTTCCTTCTGCATGATTTCTTTCCGAGTACATTAATTTCTGCTGAATTGGCTGGATGATGGCAAAATGCTAGCAGAAGGATGGCTATGGCTGCCTTCTTACAGTAAGAGTGGTTTGTTGTGTAGGGTGTGCTTAGAAACACAAGGGCTGACAGTGCAAACTTCCAAGCAATGAACACAGGCATCAGAGATTTTGTTCTGTAGCAAATATTCTAACAACTTGGCTATTGTTCCCATTAGTGTAATGATGACTGAGGTAGAAACAGACGTGATTTTTTTGGAGTCTGAATCCAAACGCACACTCCCCTCTCTTTCCCCCTCTCCCCCCTTCTCTTTTTGTCTGTCTTCAGCTCTAAGGATTTAGCTCACTGGCTGTTGTCAGGCCAAGACTCCAAGTTATGTTGGTCTTTTGCATCTTTTGCTATACAGGAGATATTAGCACAACGATTTCTGGTCTTGGAGCTAGGCATGTGATTTTTATGTCCTGTAATTCTGTAATTGCCGTGTTCCTCTGTATCCTAGCCTAGCTTTCCAAATAAGGTCTTGTGTTTAAAAAAAGTATACAATAATCTTCCTTTCTCCCTTTCCTTTATGACTACTTGATATCACTTAAAAAGCAGTGCTGTTGAGTATGCAACAAAGCCAAACTCATCAATATGAAAGTATAAGCTTAGATTACTTTCTTTTTAGCCCTACTTTTTACTTTCTGTACTGACTTCACTGCATCATATTCATTGCGTGAGAGTTTCACTATATGGATATTTGTAAAATGTTTTTACAAGTATAAGGATGGCATTCCATGATGGTAAATCCTAATGTAGTTGCAAAGAAAACATGATGCAGTATTTTCTTCATTAAGAAGGTTGGAGGAAAAAAGCCGTATATCATTCAAGTAAAAATACGTACATGTGTATTAGGCAGCTGCAAAAAGTTGAGGGGGGAAAAAACCCAAGCAAACCCACAATGATTTAGTACTTTTTTTTGGTGCCTTGCCAGTGAAGCCAAAGAGAGTCACATTGTCAGCTCATCACTCTGAACCCCATGGTACTGTCTGAAGTGCTTCATGTATCATTCATTGCACCAGGTAGAGGAGCAGTGGAATGTGGTTCGCTTTAGCAGTAAACTCCTTTAGGACTGTTTGGCTAAGTGACTTAATGGCTTATTCTTAATGTTCTTTTCTTTTATCTTGAGACCTCATAACTCAAAATGACCAAAAATAATTCAAATTCTTCTTGGCAGCAGGTCACCTGTGAAATATTTTCTGTCCAACTTTATTACTTTTGAATACAAAATGCCAAGAAAAATGTGTGTGCATGTCTAGGTATATGAAAGACTTACAGATACATATATCTTCCATCTACATCTATGACTCCTATATATCTTCTAGCTACTTCTATGGCTTTCTATGGTAAGAAAGAAAAAGTATTTTAACTCCTATAATCTGTACCTCATTGTAATCTGTTCTCAACAGCACTTAAATCCTGACATAAGCCACTGATAAATGACATAAAATCAGAAACAAAGGAGAATTCGAAGCGGTTGGACTTACTGGGATAGCGAAAGAAGTAGTGAAGAAAAGATAAGAGCTACTGAGTAATTGGGGAAAATAAGGGAATACAGAGGCAGCAAACTTGGGTCTAAATTTTTATCTGATTTTTATTCCTAATAGAGAAAATAACTATGCATGTTACACCGAGAAATATTTAGAAAACATTCAATACCAGTAAAATAGAAGACCTTGGAAACTATTTAAAAATAAAATTCAGCCTAAGAACTGCATAGAAGGATAATTGTATTCATTCTCCATATGTCTTTTAAATTACATTATCAGAAAAGATAAATGAACAGTCAAAATGAACATTTTATGTAAATAGAATTTTCCCAGAAAAAATCCTTTCTTAGGTAAATTACAGTTATGTGCAGATACAGAAAAACTGCTTAAGTTCAAGGGTAGTGGTGTCCTGGGCTGTGATCAAGTGAGATTGAATAGTCCCACTCTGTAAAACACTGATATAACTGTATGTGGATGAAACCAGTTTAAATAGGTGACTAACAAAAGGAGGTGAATCCAGGCAAAACATACATAGGTGACAAATAACAAATATCTCTTAAGTAACTCTTTTTTAGCTTTTGGCTTTTGATTAGCCAAGCAAAATGAAAACTCTTTATGAGTATTTTGTAGTCTATGTATTAAGAGCAGTGAATGGGAGAGGTACCAGGCAGCTGCTAGAGGCAGAACAGAAGGTGCTGTAGCATTTCTCAAACCTGACCCAGAGCCTGACTGTGAAACTGCTGCTGTCCTCTTGTACTCCTCTCCCTGAAGACACAAACCACCCTCACACAATACTAAAGGAAGCATCCTATTTACATTTTAAAAAAAAAACATCAAAACAAAAGCACAGTGAATTTGCTTTGACGCTGATCTTCTTGGATCAGCTTAGAAAGAAGATCTTAGATTTCTAGCCTTCTAACATCTGTTTAAAATATATTAATTCATTTTAATAATGAAAGGTTGAACAGAAAGTCCAGCCATGAATTTGCCAAAAAAGTAATTCTGCCACCAGTAAGAAATAGCTTGCTCTTTAAAATTTCTTGGTGTTTGGCAAGAAAACAATTACATTTTCAGAGAGAAAGAGGGATTTTCTTCCCTATTACAAAAGCATTTCTTTGAATTTTGGCAAATTTGTAAATCCAGGGAATAATGCTTTTGCAGTGGGCTAGGAGACCTGTTAATGGCTGGCTTCTAATTTTTGGAATGCTCCAGCCACAGCTGCCTTAAGCTTTGAGCTCTCTGAACCTATTCTGTCATATTCAAACACCTTTGCCATTATGGTTACTGACAGGACACAGGCTTAGCAAAGAGGTCTTGACACTAAAATGTTATGAAAGAACAGAATTCAGATGAAAGGATTTTAAAAACAAAGTTAAGGTCACAACAAAAATGTGAATGGGTTGGAATAAGCCATGATTTGCTTTGCCTTGTTGTGTTGTGCAATCAGCCTGATCCTTGCAATCCACTTGATTCCTTACAGCAATCCATGATTGTCAAATGCAAAGCTGCCCAGGCCTCCTCGTGGAGCAGGTGGTATTGGTCCATGATCAAAACAAAATTTTAGCTGAACTATGATTGAATTTCATTAAAACACACCTTTGGCCTAGAGGGACATGCAGTGGTCATGGAGGAAAATTTTGATTTTGCTTCTTCTGCTCCCTGGTGGACATCACAACATGATTTAGTCTTGCAGGCCTAAAATTCTCCACATGTGATCAGAGGGAGCACTGTGGGCTGAATCAGTGAGAACTGTCAGATCTGTCACTCAGTTGTTAGTACACTAAGTGGAAAGAAAAGATGGTGGTTATGTGGAGATATGTTACCACCTCATGGCTGGCTGCCTTAGCTTGCTTTAGCCATGTTGTATGGAATGATGCATGTGTGGCTTTTTTGTTGTTGTGTTGGTTGGTTGGGTGGGTTGGTTTGTTTGTTTGTTTTTTTAAATTATCTCATGCTATGTACTTGAAGCATACTGTTTAATATGTCCAGGGATTACTGTATAGAAGGTTCAAACAAAATTAGACTATGTTCTTTCTATTTCTAGCTTTCACTTCTGTCTTTTTAAGACTTATTAAGGTTGGTCTCATTAGATGTGTGGTCACAATTTATCTTTGCTTGATTCTTCACAAAAAAGGAAATTAGAGGTTTCTTCAGACTTCACTGTGTTCTCAGCTAGCTGCTGCTTTTTCCTACCTGTCAATGATCGAAAACATCCTTTTACTTTCTTTTTTCAGTATAACTATAGAACCGCTTGTTGTTGCCTTTAATGTTTATTGATACCCAAATCTTGCGTTGTGCCTTTCTGGTACTCTCTTGACAGGTTTATGCTGTTGCTTTATATTAATTTTTCATTCTGTGCCCCTAATACCACTTCCTGTGTTAATCCGTACATGGGGCAGACTGTTCACTGAAGATTTTTGTAAATGCTGTATGTGTCCCATAAACTCTTGCTGATATCTTCATGCGGTGTAGACATGTTTGCTCAGGTGCAAAATATTTCTTGAAGACTTCTTCCAATGTTTTCTTCTCAAAGCATTTTGAAACCAAATTTGTTTTACCCTTGTATTATAACTGCCCCACAGAAGTTTACTTGGTTTAAGTGAAATAAAACAAACATATTGTTATGATCTGTTGTGATCATAACATGCAAGTGAGCAAAATATAGAAAAATAAAATTAAAGCTTTTATAGACAAGCAAAATATATCTGCATGTTATATGTATCCTTTATATATGCCATAGGTTTCTTTTCATTTGCTGCAAGAGGCGTAGTTAACTGTGTTCTGTGTGAAAACTGAGGAAAATTAAATCAGTAGTTCATACAGAAAAGTTCTAGAAGGGATATCAGAAAGTGATGATAATTTTTTGTCAAAGAGTGGTCACTCATATAAGCAGTCTTTGAAGATCATGCTTTCCATGCCAAAGTCTCTTTTTTTGAGCTTGTTTTTTTTTTTTTTTTTTTACTTGCTTTTGTTTGGTTGTGGGCTTTTTTTAAGAGGTTAATCTGGCAAACTGAATGTTGAACAGAAGTTTTAGAGTAAATTGTTAAATTAGACATAACAGCCTGCTTCAACCCCAAGGTTTTAAAAGAATGCAAGTAAGAAATTGCTTAACTAATTATTCTAGTATTTACTCCATCACCTAAGCTTGCTTTGGTGGCAGAGAGATGGAAAATAAGTAGTGTAATGTAGCAACCTTTTAAAGAAGCTCCAGGGGCATTCAGGTGGTTCCATCACTACAGTCCTCTGGAGTAATGAATTTGTTGTGTGGCTCTCTCTTACACTAATAACTGTCCAAGAGACAAGAGGAAAGTTATGTTAATAAGAGGTGTAGTGTTTGTGACAGGATGCATTAGGAATCTGTAATAGCATTCAGCATATGCTTGTATAATCTGGAAAAGATGATAAAAACTATTGTGAAAAAATTATGATACAAAATTATTGAGGGCAGCAACAGTTGATAGTCACAGAAGAATGTCAAGATACAGATTGACTGAACTGTAAAATGGTTCAGGAATTTGGTGTTGGTAAATGTAAAATAATGCACATAAGAAGAATATCTGCAAGGAAGTACATTGAAGTTATTGATAATTCTGTTAAAAGTTTGATTATGTGCTTAGTGATGCTAAGCAGGTAAATCTAAAAAATATTAATAAAGGAATAGGAAAGAAAACAGAAAAATCATTATGACCCCATAGAAAATGTAATGCATTTGTCTCTAGTGTACTGCCAGCAATTGTTACACCCCATTCCCCTCCAAACAGATGTAATAAAGCTCAAGAAAGTGAAAAGTAAGACACAAAAATGTAGGAACTGCCTTGATTGGATAGACCAAAAACCTCATTACCTGTCAAGGGCATCTTTGGCAGTAGGCTGGCCAGCTTGGTGTGGACAGCTTTAAACTGAAGGACGTGAGATGGCAACGCTCATGCCGTCCCATCCAAACAGGGAATAGGCCAAGCCAACCAGAGCAGCGACAAATCTTGCTTAGCTGCCTTCCAAGATGAGACCCAGAAGGTGAACCACCTCAAGGGTGTGTGTGGTTATGGTGGACCCTCTTGTACCCCTCCAGGGAAACATGCACGCAGTTACTTCTCTGAAATGCCTGTACACCAATGCATGCAGCATGGGGAATAAACAGGAAGAACTAGAGATCGGGGTGCTGTCACAGGGCCCCACTCTCATTGCAGTTGCTGTTGCATGGTGGGGTAGCTTGCATGAGTGGAATGATGTCATGGACAGCTGCGTTATGTACTTTTAGGAAAGACTGGGAGGGCAAGGTGCTGATGCTGCTCTTTCATATGAGAGTGCAACAGGAATGTATCGAGCTCTGCACAGGGGTGGATGAAGAATGAGTGGAGAGCTTATGGGTAAGAATTAAGGGGCAGGCTAATGTGGGTGGCACTGTTGTGGATGTTTACTACAGGTCACGTGAGCAGGAAGACGAAGTCAATGAGGCCATCTATAGACAGCTGAAAGTAGCCCCACAGTCACAGGCCCTGGGTCTCATGGTGACTTCAACCACCCTGATATTTGCTGGAAAGGCAACACAGCAAGGCAAACACAGTCCAGGAGGTTCCTGCAGTGCATTGACAATGTGTAGGAGCTAACAAGGAGAGGTGTGCTGCTAGATGTTGTACTAACAAAGAAAGGAGGACTGATTTGGGGTGTGAAGGCTGGGGCAGCCTTGGCTTCAGTGACTGTGAGAGGATGGAGTTCAGTATCATGTGAAGAAGAAGCATGGCAATAAGATGGATTGCAACCCTGGACTTCAGGAGAGCTCACTCTCTCTTCAAAGACCTACTTGGAGGAATCCCATGGGTTAGGGATCTAGAAGGCAGAGGGGCCCACAATTGTTGGCTAATACTCAAGCACTGTTTCCTCCAATTGGTGCATCCCTATGAATGAGAAATCAAGCAAAGGAGGCAGGAGACCTGCATCAATGATCAAGGAGCTTCTGGAAAAACTTGAAGTGAAGAAGGAAATTTACAGTATGTGGAAAAAGGGACTGGCTACTTGGGAGGAATATAGGAATGTCGTTAGAGTATGTAGGGATGCATCGAAGAAGGCTAAGGCCCCCTTGGAATTTAATCTGGCAAGAGATGTCAAAGACAACAAGAAGGACTTCTTTAGGTACATCGGTAGGAAAAGGATTACCAGGGAAAATGTGGGTCCAATGATGGATGAGGCGAGTGCCCTGCTGAGAGAGGATACAGAGAAGGCACAGTTACTGAATTCTGCCTTTGATTCAATCTTTACTGCTAAGGCCAGCCCCCAGGAATCCCAGTCCCTTGAGGTAAGAGAGAAGGTCTGGATAAAGGAAGACTCCCACTTGGTCAAGGAGCAATTGGGTTAGAGATCCGTTAGGCAAGCGGGACACCCACAAATCCATAGGCCCCGATCCATATGCACCCATGAATGCTGAGGGAGCTGGCTGATGTTTTTGGTAAAATACTCTCCACCGACTTTGAAAGGTCACAGAGAACAGGAGAGTTGCCTAAGGACTGGAGCAAAGCCAGTCTCACTCCAGTCTTCAAAAAGGGCAAGGAGGAGGAGCCAGGAAATTACAGGCCAATGAGCCTCACTTCCATCCCTGGAAACATGATGGAACAGCTCATGCTGGAGGTCATCTACATACATTCCATACACTACAGGCCTGTCAGTCTGACCTCAGTGCCAGGAAAGGTTATGGAGCAGATCATCTTGAGTGCCATCATGAGACACATATTAGACAACAAGGTGATCGGGCCCAGTCACTGTGGATTTGTGAAAGGCAGGTCCTGCTTGACTAACGTCATCTTCTATGACAAGGTGACACACTTAGTGGATGGGGGAAAGTCTGTGGATGTTGTTTATCTGGACTTTAGTAAAGTCTTTGACAACATTTCCCACAGCATCCTCTTGAAGAAACAGGCTGTTTGTGGCTTGGACAGGTGAATGCTTCACTGGATAAAAAACTGGCTGGATGGCCGGGCCCAGAGAGTGGTGGTGAATGGAGTTAAATCCTGTTGGTGGCCAATCACAAGTGGTGTCCAGCAGGACTCAGTACCGGGACCTCTTCTGTTTAATATCTTCATCAATGATCTGGATGAGGCGATCGAGGGCACACTCCGTAAGTTTTCAGGCCATAAGAAGCTGGATAGGGGGCGTAGATGGTAGCTTGAGGGTAGGAAGGCTCTTCAGAGGGACCTCAAAGTGCTGAGGTTTAAATCCCCAGCCCTGAATTAGGGTTGGCATATGGATGATGTCCACAACCAGGCAAGACAGACCCTCTTGATGGTTTTTCACCCTGGGTCTGGCCAGCCTTGGGTGGGAACTGATTAGGAGATCGCCAGCAAGTGCTCCCCCCTTCCACATTAACTTGGAGGCGGGGCAAGAAGCCACCTCTATAAGAAGTGACTTTGCTTGCAGTGGAGTTGGAAGGCCTGTCTACACAGTGCATGTGCTCCGGGCGGTTCTGGTTGTCAAAAAGGCTCCCTGACTCTTCATAGCAAGTGGAGTTTTCAGGATGGCAGAACAAGATCATGAGTCTCCCTCTGGGAAAATTCTGCATAATTGGACTGATTGCCTGGGTCCTTCCATCTCCCAAGGCTCGGTTCCTCAGACAGCTTGCTCCCTTTTTATATCATATGCTGTGAGTGAGTGTGTTCATTTATTCCTCCCTCCAGTGGTCTGGCACCTTGGATCATTTGTGTGTGACATAAGATCAGATGGAGGAACCTGGCTGTTGCTTTGCTTGTTAATAATAATATCCTTCTATATCAGGCAAGTGGTCAGCAGGAGACCTGGACAGACTTGATCAGTGGGTTGAGGCCAATAGTATCAGGTTCAACAAGGCCAAGTCCTGCACTTGGGCCACAACAATGCCATGCACCAATACAGGCTTGGGAATGAGTGGCTGGAAAGCTGCCTGGTGGAAAAGGACTTGGGGGTTTTGGTTGACATCCACCTGAACATGAGAGAGCACTGTGGCCAGGTGGCCAAGAAGGCCAACAGCATCCTGGCTTGTATCAGGAACAGAGTGGCCAGGAGGAACAGGGAAGTGATTGTGCCCCTGTACATGGCATTGATGAGGCTGCATCTTGAATACTGTGTTCAGTTTTGGCCACCTCAGTACAAGAAAGGCACTGAAGTTTTTGAATGTCTCCAAAGAAGGGCAATGAAGCTGGTGAGCGGTCTACAGAACCGGTCCTCTGGGGAGTGGCTGAGGAAACTGGGGTTGTTTAATCTGGAAAAAAAAAGTCTGAGGTGGGACCTTATTGCTCTCTACAACTACCTCAAAGAAGGTTGTAGCAAGGTGAGTGTTGGTCTCTTCTCCCAAATAACAAGTGATAGAACAAGAGGAAATGGGTCCGGGTTGCACCAGGGGAGGTTTACACTGGTGATTAGGAAAAATTTCTTCACCAAAAGGGTTGTTAAGTAGTGGAACAGGCTGCAGAGGGAAGTGCTAGAGTCAGCATCCCTGGAGGTACTTAAAAGATGTGTAGCTGAGGTGCTTAGGGACATGGTTTAGTAGTGGGCTTGGTAGTGTTAGGTTAGTGCATGGACGTGGTGATCTTAAAGGTCTTTTCCAACTGACACGATTCTGTGAGTTTATGGTTCTATGATATTACACCTTAAAAAAACAAAACGAACAACAAAAAAAACCCACAAGCCATTTTTTGCATGCCAATAAGAAGTAAAGTGCAACTACGTTAAATAGATGTTGGTACATAATTTATTTGGTCGTCAGTGTTCACAAACTACTGTGAGTACAGGCTCAGTATTAGTCTGGAAGCATGAAGCATTCAACTCAAAGAAGCATCAGAAAAAAATTCAGAGAAAGGGATTAAGAAAATAAACAGAATAGATGTGAAATAGTAATGCTGCATGATGTATGGAAAGCCAGCTGCAGATTTTCCTTCTTAATATTAGAAAAAATTAGCAAACATGAGACATTTAAAAGTAGAAGAAAAATATACACAATGTATAACGAACTTATGAAAGTGCTCAGTCTGTATTACAGAATTAAAGATAAAAGATTTTTTTTTGTAGATGCTGCTTTTCATTCAAAAATAAGTTTATCGGAAAAATTCAAATGCTTGTATTTACTCTTGATAAATACATAATCCAGAACTTATTTTCCTTGCTGTGGTTTTGTGTTGCCTTTTCACCTCTTCCTCAGAAGTGGTAGTTCCCCGAGTCCCTGCTAGATGGCATGGCAAGCCACCAGAATGGTAATAATGTGCTAAGGCAGAGGTACTAGTATGTTCTGCGCAGCAGCCAAGTCAACTGCTCAACCAACATAATTCCTTTCCCTGTTTCTTCAGATTTTTCGTCATGTTTTTTTATTTATGGGAGATCACAGCTAGGCTTTTAGTTTCTTAATCATTAAAGCAATGATAAGTAGAGGTAAAGTTCGTCTCTCTCCTGTATGGATGAAAGGAGTTTAAATCAATAGTGCTTGTAGCTGTGTTTCGGAAGGAACACTTGAGTCCTAATAGATGTTCTCATCACTTTTGCCATCTTTGCTGCTGTAGAAAGGCTGTGGTCCAGCCTCTAGCAGTGTGCCATTCCCTCCCCCACCCCCACCCACAGGGGAGACTCCTCTTTGGTCCCGTGTGAATGGGTACGGGCTGTCCCGCCGCACAGCGCTCCCCGGCTTCACAAAGACCACACTGGGGTGAGAGCACGATCTTGGAATGCTGCCACTAACAAAGCAAGAATTCAGTTTTGCCTTCAGTATTTTTCTCCTTCCAGGTATATTAAAGCCTGGTTCCAAAAGCCTGATTTTCCTGTCAATTAATTAAGAGCAATTCCAAATAACTCACTGGGGTGAGACTATTGTAACTGCTGTTGGCAGAAGCACAATTTTTGCAAAGGATTTACGTGGGGACATTTGCAAAATTACAGTTTTGAATGGATTTTTTAATATATTTTTGAATGGATTTTGTAAAGCCACGTTTTAATTACTACTGCCTTACATAGTAATTACTTTTAAAACAAAATGACAGATGCAACAGGGAAGGACCAAAGACAGATGGTATGAACATGTATTGGCTACGGGCATGTTATCTGTAGTAGAATTCAGTCGATGTTTGCAGGTGGAGTTTTCACAGCAGTTGCCATCTCTAGCTCCTTGGGGCAGCACGGGAGCCACAGCACAGCATTGCAGTTTCTCCTTGGCATCTTGGTCACAGGAGGCAGATGCAGATCACTGAAGGGGATCTGTGACACCATGCAGCAGCTGGTGGGTGGGAGCCTTGCCCTGGCTAGTGTATGGCAGTGCAGGAAAGACCATGCCCCAGTATGTGGTCAGGTGTGCAAGGGGTAAAGCTCATTTTTTGTCCCTCATCTCTCCTAGACACTTGGCGGCTGCACTAGCCCCTGCTGCAGCCTGACTTGGCAAAGCACTTGACACTAGAGAGAGAGAGGCTATAGTACTAAAGAGGTTAATGGGTAAAGATGTCACATAAAAAAATAAAAATAAATATTAAAAAAAAAAATCCATGCTCTTTTTTGACCAGAGTGTAATAGAAAAAGCTTTTCTACACTGTGGAGTTGGTAATTCTGCACACACAGAGGGTGCACAGAAGTAGTGAGTTCATTATAAATAGTGTTAAGTGTATCAGTTCTAACCTCATTTGTTTTCCTAAAGGAAAGGTAAGCATTAACAGACTCTTAACTTGTGATAAAAGAATTCTCTTTCACTGCATTTCAGGAAACATCTAGCCATGGAAAACTCTGGGGAAACACCTACTTAGTGTAGTAAAACCAGCCTATTTAAAGCCTGCACAAGTAATTTCAACAGTGTTAGTGCTGAAAGTATTACAGAGAATGTGAGTAATGGATATGAAAATATGGTATTGCATTGTAGAAAATGCCCTGGAGAGGCAATATGTGATTATAAAGGCTGAAGGATCTTTGGTGTGAGTCTTAATGTGAAATCTTTATGTTGTTTGAGTCAGTGGCAAGAGCTCTGTAACGACATGTGAAGGGAGAGGAGCACAGAGCCAGTATATTGATTATTGATACTGTCTTTCATTAGAAAACTATTTGAGGCAACGTCCACCTCGGCAGGTAATCCTGTAGATAACAAGGTCTATATGTGCAAAGAGACTTAAGTGTCCATGCGTTCCTTTTGGTGCATAACTCTAGTCTTAAGGAACTAGCAAGATAGGTAAAGCCCAAGCTGAGTGGCTAATGGGCATGCACAAACACATACCCACAGCCAACCTGGTCAGGATCTTTCTGCATAATGAACTCAGTCAGATTCCTACCAGATTCAGTCTCCCTCAGCTTCGCCGAAGGAAGAGTCTTCAAGGGCTACCTTGCAGTGACTATGACTATTCTCCATTCACCTCTTCTCAGGTTCATTACAACATGTAATTCAGAGGAAAGACTTGAACCCAGCTCTTCATCTGTGCCAGAAAGAGTGCTGCAGATAGAGGGGAGGGGAAGAGGGAGGGGAACTGTCTCCTGTTAAAACTCTTCCAGTATATACAAATAATGACAATTCATTACAGCAGAGACAGAGATTGATGACATAGGCATGTAATTAGGGCTATCACCTGGGAAGTGGGAGAGCCAGGTTCTGGTCCATGCTCCAATGAATATTTAATTATTAACATGAGATGGAACAGCCCTGTCAAGCCTGGGAAGGTTGCACCTGCAATTCTTCAATGGTGTTCTGCTGCAGGCAGTCTCCTCCTTGGTAGGAGGACTCAGTTGATCTCCTTGTTTCCAAATTAATGGGTATCTCAGAGCAGATCTTTCACCTCCTAACTGCGAGTGCTCACCACTGAACAATGTTATAAGATAGCAAAGGTTTCAGTAGCTTTTATTTATTTTGTGAGAGGTCATGTTTCTTAGGCATTTCATTAAAAAAAGAGGTTGAAAATTATTAGCAAACTCTAACACCTCCAGGAGGGGTCCCCTTGTGTTCTGCCATGGTGGCCAGAAATGAGATGTGAAGACGCAGCTAGTGCATCCCATAATTTTTGTGAACTTCTAAGGAGGAAGAAAGGAAACAGAAAATATTTTCAATCCTTTCCCAGCTGAATAACTGGGGAATCAAAATCTTGGGGTGCAAGGTTCAGTTTCAAGGAAATCTTTGGAGAAATTCCATTTTCTGTTAGGAATGGAGTGAAAGGTGAGCTACAGCCCCAGGCACTCCAAGGAGGTCAAGCTAATGAAGACTCAAGGAGGAGAGGAGGATTCAATTGCCTCGGCAGGAGTGTCAGGTATCCTTTTTTGTATTGACTCTGATACTTTAAGCCTGCCTGGCCTCCACTTGCTGTTTTGCAAAGGAGTGGATCTCCCTGAAGTCCTATTTCAGACCTGCCAGCCCCGTGCAGATGTTGTGACTGCCCCGGGGCACCTCAGATAGCATGAAGTGACAATGTTTAGGCAACTGAACCCCACGCATCCTGCCTTGCACATAGGATACCTCCAGCCTCTGAGAGCAGTGCAATTCCTCTTGTCATTCTGATTCACCAGCAAGACCAGTGGCTACTGATGTGTCAATCTATCTCACTCTACACAGTCGTTAAGACTGTTCAGTTGTTGCACTGAAAGATGCAAAAAATAAATGCATTGGAAAACCCTTGTCATCATCTAGCTGGTCCAGAAACACTTTTCCACTGATACAAAGCACCACACTTTCCCTTTTATTGCTCATAAAGAAACTTCACAGTCTACAGTACAACTTATAAGATGTTTATAAAGACTGACTGCATTTTAATAGGTGTGTATTGGAAGTACATACTTTGCTATTAGTGTTTTCCTTACTATTTTACTGATATTTTTGTTATTAATTTTAGGAGATTATGATGTAGTAGAAAAAAAAAAGTAATATGTAAAATTCAATTCTAAGAGATCAAAAAAGACTAAAATGTATAAAAAAACTTCCTGTTGGAAAATAATAAGACAAGAACAAGAGAAGGAAGATGATAATGGACAAAGGTACAGATCAGGGACATTCTGTAAGATGACATGTAAATACAATGTATGCCAATTGCAAGTGGTTTCATTCTCAAATATGTACAGCTTTGCAACTTCCATCATTCTGATTTCTAATGCATCTTGATTGTCTTATATTTGAAATGATCTTTGTCCTTAATATAAGCAGATTTAGTAAGATTTGCTATTTCGCTGGATTTCACAGGCTAGGATTCATGACCTCGAGTGACATACATCTGACTAGGAATTACATTTTATTAAAAAAAACATTCATTGTAATAGAAGCACTTCCTCCTTTCTGCTTCCCTTAGTAATACTTGCTGAGAACCAGAAAAAAAAATTACAGGTCACACTGACACAAAAGGCAACACTGACTGAACCTTTTTGTGAACAATGTTCTACAAAGTGCTGTATTTTACAGATATTTTCTGTTTGGTGAGAGCATGGATTCTACAGTGATTTTTTAAAAAGTTGCATGGAGCTACTTGTTACCAGTTATTCCTCTTGGAAATGCCACCCAAGCCTTTGGTCTTGTACGCCAGATGTCTTTAGACTGCATCTGTTGGCTGATGAGCCAGTTCCAGTCTGAAGCTAGTGCTGAGCACAAACCTTGCTCGTCCTCCTCAGTACCATCCTTTGTGTGCGAAGCTGCGTTCCAAACTGCTGTGTAGTGTGTCCGACAGTGGCACTGTTGAAGAAGGCCAAGTCTGGAAACAAGCTGGCAACGAGCTTACACCCAAATGCTGTCCTACGATCAGTATAGCTCTGTCAGTTCAAGCCTTGCCTGCCCTCATGCTCTTGCCATTGCTTTGGAGACTGGCTTTCTTCTCCAAGTAACCGTGTGAGCACCAGCTGTCTAGAGGGCCCCAAGCAAGGTGCACCAAAAGGAAGAGAATGTTTATTAATGTTTTGGAAAAACATTTTCTGATACAGAACTTCATTGCTAGCAGAGAACCTACATATGACTCAGGAGGCTTGGAAAGCTCACTGAAGTGTTGGCAAGACAACAGTGGTGGTTTATGGATGACTTCTGGCCGCTCCTAGGGTCACTAGAATATAAGACTTTGGTGCAAGCTGGTAGCCACGTCATGGCAGGTTTTTGACGTTAGAAGAGTAGAAGGGTAATTTTGGTGGAGGCCAGCTACCTACCAGCCATGGAGCTACTCGGTTCGCGGGACAAAGACAACCTTCTCCCAATGATCTAGGTAGAAACAAAAAAAAAAGGAGAGCAGCACCTTGAGTTTTGGATGACTCTGTGGATGATATATGCCAACAATGCAATCCCAGTAGCCCATGGGACCACTTCTTGGTAGTGAACATTAAAAATTTACTATAGCAAGGATGAACTAGTGATGATGGGGCCAGACCAAGAGTTTTTTCCTGTCTTCTGAGAAGAATGTCAGCTACTGCAGAGTGTCCTCTGACACCATCACTGAATAGAGGAGGTGGAATAAGCAGCATGGTAGTTTTGCTCGTCCGACTCTTGGAATTAGCTGGGTTATCTTTGCTGAAATTCTCTCTTCCAGCAACTAAGATAAAAATATCTGATTCTGTGTGGTCAATTTCAGACCAAAATGTTAAGAGTTGCCAGAAGTTATTATTACTGAAAAATACTTTTATAATGGATAGCATTTTGCATCTTAAATGAAGGCAACGCCCCTCCTCTGCTTATTTAGTTAATGTTGATAACAGAAAACAAGTCAGTTATAGGCTGTGAAACCAAAATGCTGTAGAGGGCCCTAAGTCCACATACAAATCTGATTTTTTTTTTTTTTTTTATATTTTTGTATAGAGTATTTAGTAAGGGTCTAGGCAAGTGGTAGATTCTGGAGTCACTGTGATGATAGGATTTCTTACTGGGGGTAACAAGATAAAAAATTTTTTTTTCTGAAAATAAATGAGACTTTAGTCAGTGATTTGGAACATAGAGAAACATAATTCTGTAGGCTAATATTTGATCATTTCAACAGTCTGGGGAATTCAATAGTGATTGAGTAGGAGTGAATATATTCAGAGAGTTCTTTCTGCTTGCTCCTCCTTTTTTACGTGTAATCAGAGATGTTTCTGTGCTCTGCAAACTCTTCCACTAGTGATAACAAGTCAGTATTTAGGTTTAAGAATACACCACAAACTATGGAGAAGAGCTAGAAAAGGAAGGAAAAAAAAAGCCTGGGTGCAAAGATTTTCTGTTTGTCTCCTGGTTTTGTACAATGGAACCTTTCTACGCAATTGTGCATTTTTAGTGGCAATAACAGTAGAGAAAGGAATGCATCTTCAAGAGCCAAACTTTAGACAAATATCATTTTACATAGGCAGGGAATATTTTTTCTTCATTTTCTTTGAAGAATTTGTATTTTTTCCTGTGCAATAAATAGTCCAATCTACATATTTTTACACAATTTACAATATTTCTAATACCCAGTACTCCTTTACCTATTGTTAATTCCTCTCACTCTTAAGGATTCATCTTATTTAAATATTGATAAAGAATTAACATGTTTCACCTTGATCATTACTTAGTCAGGGTAAGAAACTTTTTTTTAATCTTGTCTTGCAAGAGAATTCTTTCAGCTTCATAATTTTTATTCCTAGTCTCCTCTGGACTCCAACAAGCCTGTGAGTGTATTTTTTTTTTTCAGAGGTAGGATTCTAGCATGAAGACTGTTTTTGGAGACAATTAAAAAAAAAAACAAAACAAAACAAAACAAACAAAAAATGCAACCAAACTAAACAACAATAATACAGTGCCCATATGGAGAAAACAGGTTTACAAACATGGTGGGTTTTTTTGTATCTCAGAGAATTACTTTCAACAGGTAATAAAAACATACAACTGCAGCATTTTGTCTGAAATAGTTTCAGCCGCATAGTTTCATTTCTAAAATAAAAATATTATCTCTAGAGACTATTTACTGATGTATTCCCCTTTACTCTGTTTTGCATCATTTTTATGGGGTGTTTTTTTATTCTACCTCTATATGGAAAATAGGATTTTTTTTTAATCCCTTCCAGACTGAAAAATACTTCGCTTTGTTTAGGTTGAAAGTCTTCTGGTTTGTCACTGGAAGGCCCCTTTACTTGCTGATTTCTACTCATTAAAGTGATAGTTTATCCACCTTCAAATGTCTCTGCTCTGTGTCACAGACACTTATTTGTTCTCCAGCCATCAAAGTGTATTAAAATTAACAGCAGTCATCACATGAGTGGAGGGTAGCCGTTCTCAGACACACAGATAGTTATATACTCACAGCAGGAAACTTGCAATCAAATTCTAACAAAAGGTCACATTTGCAATAAGTAAAGGAAAATGTAGGTAATTGGTTATGGAATCAGTTAATATCTTTGCAGGCCTTGAAAGGCATTCTGATGGACTTGAAACCCTTTTGTTCAAGTAATTAAAACCGAGGTACTGTTACAGTATTAAAAAAAAATCAGGAAATTCTTGGTGCACTGTAAAGTAGTGTCACTACAATGGCAAACAAATTCAAGAGGGAAAATTTTTTGTGGTTTGCTTGAAAAGACATAGGGATTCAGGTTCTGACTGCAATGCAGAAAAGGAATAGGGATTGGAGTGCAGGACAATGTGAGTGTTAGCTTTTACAAAATAGGGTTTCATGCCTGCTTCAAGGCACACTCAGCTGGTGTAGATTCATGGCCACTTCAGAAATACCAGGTCGTGGTGTCTATAGAGGCTTCCCACAGGCATCGGGACACTTGCCAGTTTGGAAAGCAGTGACTGACTTTCTGAGCCTGGAAAGCATCTCAACGTTGGCTGAAATTCTGTTTGTTTGAGTGGTACGATGCAGTCCTGAGCAGTTACATGCTGCAGCTATAGTTTGTATCAGGTTGGGCAGGTTCCTGAGCCCCCTGCAGGACCAACAGGAAGGTAATGTGACAGAGAAGGGGACTCTGAGCAGGCAGAGCACAGAGCAGTTGCCTGCCAGGAACATCCACCAGGAAAGACTGTGGAAATGCACCATGGTTTTCTTTGCCCATCAAACACTCCTTTTCATCTAGTTGTAGCTAGGAGTTTCTGACAGTTTCTGGCATGACTAGGGATGGAGTCTTTAGGGCACCCAGTGTGAAGCCCTTCCTCTTCTATAGAAAATCGAAGTTGGCACCTGAGAGCCCTCAGCAGGAGACTCCACCGAGCATAGCAGCACAGCCCATAGCTTCCCGTTTATGCTCTGGTGCTTTAACTTGTACAAAAAAGAAGTAATGATAGTTTTATAGTTAATAGTAGACAACTTAAACTTCAAACTTTTCTCCCATCCATTTAACTTTCTACAAGCAAAGTTATTCTAACAAAGGCTCCCCAGGCCCTATCTTGAGATGGTACTTGAGTTCTTCAAGAGGAAATTTGGGAGAGGGAAAAGAACTTCCACGTCAGAATCAAAATCTCATTAAAATGATTGAATTCAGAGGAAGACTACCTTCTTGCAGGCAAAACTCTGTTTCAGGGACACTTCTCCCCAGGCCTGATTTTCCCCTTCCCACGCGTCTATTGCTCACATTATCCTCACCTCTGCACTGTCTACCACACGGGTGATCCTCTCTAGCTTAGGTAAGTAGGAGCACTGAGGACGTGGTAAAGGAGTATGAGTGAGGACAGAAATGGAGTGACGGTCTGGGGAGAATGATCATTTTCTAGCTGGGAATGATCGAGGCAAAATTTTCTGTTGTCCAAGCCTAAACAGACAAAGTGTAGCAAATAGAAAGAAGGAAAAGCTGGTCAAGGTCTGCCTGAATTTTCTGTTTGTGCAGGCCTCACTGGCTGTTGTGTTCAGCATAATAATACGGTTATGAAAATTAGTGAGGACATTCTAAATACTTTGAATTTTAAATACTAAATATTTCAGGGAACTGTATATAGTATGTTGTTGCCTGGAATGGAAAGAGTCTATAAACTCTATGTATGTGTGAAGAAGGGGAAGAACAACTCCTGCTAGCAACACATCAGTTTTAATTAAGCATCTTTCCCCAGAGAGTTAGTAAAAAGGAAGATAATAATGCATTTCTTGAATTGTTAGGTGGAGACTTTTTCCTTATTTTTAATTGAAATTATTGCAGGAGGCTCTCAGTTGGAGTCTTTCAACTAATAGGAAGGGGAAGAATACCTAAACCTCTTCTAATATTTAAGTAGTCAACCATAGATGGAAATAAGAAGCTTGAGTGAGATAATATTTGAATCAATGATTGAGGTAGGAAAGCTTTACTTTACAGGTTGAACTAACTTTTCCTACTAAATCTGTTATAAAATGTCAAATTACAGAAATAAAATAATTTAAAAAATACATAGTTTTTTTGCATATAATTTGGAATCAAGCTGCAATTAATTTACCCAGCTAAAGGGCAAGAAAATGGAAATGCTGAAAAAAAGTACTAAAAGCCCCTCAATATTTCGCCTATTTCTAGGCTACGTTGTACTTAAAGTTATCTAGTCTACAGCAATTTTCATGGAAGTTGTGGGTTTTTTATATATTTAGTTGGATTGTTTTTATTTTTAAAAAGTGTGAAACTTTTTTTTCGGGGACATTCTCTTTCAAAATATTTGACCATGTGAGATCAAAATATTTGAGCCCTATGGTATGAGGCTTTCAGAGCTCATCTTGCTCAGCTTATTTGAAAAGAAGATCAAGATGTAATTTGATCACTAGCAAGAGGAATTTCATAGTGGAAAAAAGTTCTGGCAGTAGAGGATTACAATTGTGTTGACAAAAGCATCCAGAGGTCC
>NW_008615701.1:0-24573 GCF_000691845.1 Merops nubicus | reverse complement strand
AAGCCACACATTATTTCTTGAAATACAACACCATTTCTTCTCTGTGAGGGTGACGGAGCATTTGCTGAGTATACATCTAACCGGTTACCATCCTGGAGTTATCTTGGTCTCTTCCGTCCTCTGCCTTCGACTGACTGAAATGTCACAGCCCTGGGGTTTGAGGGACGGTATTTGATTGGCTAAGGATGTGTGAAATTTAGCTTCTCCAAGAAGGTAATATAATGGTCCTTTCTGTGTTCAAAGTCTGTAAAACATATCAAAATATCTTGTTGAACAGGGTTGGCTTTGCTTGGTATTTTTTTCAGAAAATTTTGAACGCATAATTTGTTGTTAAAAAAAAAATGGTTGGTTAGTTTTGTGGTTTTTTGTTTTTGGTTTTTTTTTTTTTTTTTTTGCTTTTACTTGGTTTAGTT
The DNA here is from genome assembly GCF_000691845.1 of Merops nubicus. Taxonomy (NCBI): domain Eukaryota; kingdom Metazoa; phylum Chordata; class Aves; order Coraciiformes; family Meropidae; genus Merops; species Merops nubicus. The sequence continues at coordinate 24,160 of NW_008615701.1, read as the reverse complement.
ACTTTTTGTTGTTAAGTTCTCTTTCATTTCTTTGTGCATTTAACAAAATCCCATAGGAATGCTTACACCACATTTTAAACTGACCTCTGTCCTCTTATGAGCCTGAAATTTTTACTGTCTTATTTTTCACTTTCATTTCTGCTGCAGCTTTCCAATATTGTATTTTCCCATTCAAATGAAAGAAAGCCTGATGTTCTACAAAGTACAGATTGAGTCAGATATAGATTAGATGTAAATTTTAACGTTGGCATTATTTCTGTAGGATTTCTGTTTGATTCTCCTCATGCAAATTCCCCATCCATCTTTCAATGGCCAAAATACATTGCTGCATCCAAATAACCTTTTTTAAAAACCCAAAATTTATAAAGAAAAAAATATTGTCAAGTTGGCAGCTGAGAGGCTAAGCTTAGTAACATCAATGTAATGATGCTTATATGGTTTCACCCCCCAGGAGCAGCCAGGAGCACAGCTGCTCCTGCAGATTCCAGCCATGTCTGTACACATGACTGTAGCACTCCATCTGCCCTCTTGTTGGAGATATGAATGTGTAAGCAATAAGTGTTTTCCTGAGCTGAGGAGACCCTCGTCTTGCAGAACCAAGCACTGCATCTCCAGGCTAACGGGGTGCTTGCTGCCAGAGCCGTGCCTTGTTGGAAATCTTGACAGAGCCAAAATGCCTGGCAGGATCACGTCGGTTCTCTGGACACTTCTGAGAGGGGTTAGGGAAGAAGCCAGTTTAAACAGCGAGCAAGTCTCTTGGCCTGGCTTCCTACCTCTCTACCTGGTTTTCTGGGGAAAACAGGGTACAAGTTTCTTTGGTCTTCATGATGTCATGTTGCAAGGGAGGGAGGGACAGTGCTAAGCACCAGCCAAATGGCAAGAACTGTTTTTCCTTCATGCATTTCCAGAAAGAGGAGCATGGAGGACATAAAAGTTTTGGTTCATGGTACATAGATCAGTTTATTGTATGTGTTTTGTAAATACTAGAGGATTCAGCGAACGGAATAATAATCCTTAGCTATAAAATATTCAGTTTTTCTATTTATAAGCCTGATAAACAAGTAATTTCTTAAAGCCAATTTAAAATGTTCTTTTATTTTTTAAAATCTCAAATTGGTTCAGCTCTCAGGATAATTCCCGCTTTAAATTTTATTTTGCATATTTAATACTATTTGGTTTCAAGTAGTTATCCGCTTTAAATCTTACTGTTGCAGTTTTCTTGTATGCCCTAAGGCAACTGTATATAAAGCTATCAAAAAGATAGCATATTAAAAAAAAAAAAGAACAAAATATGTAAAGTTTTGTCATATTTTTACAAACCCATGTATATTTATCATAATTTCTAATTATTCTTTTTGTTTTACTGCATATTATTAGTTTAATTGAACCATAAACTTTAGACTAATAACCCCAATTTGTCTTTCATTATACTTTGCTCTATTAACTTTTACAAATGGGTTCATCTTAGCCATTGATTGATGGGCACACAGCAACTGTGCTAGATTTTTTTTCCCACAAACAGCTACGTTGTATTTTTTGTTCTTGGAAAGCACTTTTTCGTTCTTCTTTTACTTCTTTTTTTTTTTTTTTTTCCCCTAGGATATGAGGTTTTATTCTTGATGTTTACATACAAGATATGTTTTGTAACTTTTCTCTTCCAAACATTAGACCTTCTGGCACCACCAGCAGTAATAAGAGCTAGAGCTAAGAGATTTCTCCATTATTTCACGGGATCCTTTTAGATATAAAATGCTTTGTTCAGGGTCTCAGTAAAGCCCTATTCATGTCAGTATTTGGGGAACTTAAATATCCTAGTGGTCGTCATAGACAGGCATTGCTCTGTCAAGTGGTGGGAATTCCATGAAAATGTAAAATCACATAAATCTTTTGGAGGAAAAAACCCACATAATTATAAAATTACACAAAAATAAGAGAGTAAAATTAAAAAAAAAAAAATCAAATTTGGAAAGCTAGTGCAGGGCTGCTTAGCAAATTCATAGTTTGGTTCTGACCAAGAATCTTTTTAGCAGCACATTCCCCAGATCCCTTTCTACTTTATTCACAACCCTAATTAATCTGCAGGGAATAAACTGAATATTGAATGTAAGCTGGTCTCTCCGAGCTGAGTCTGGTCTGATCTGTGGTCACCTGGGCCAGCTTCACAGGCTCAGGTGATGCTCTGCCTTGCCCTGTCCTGTCACCAAAGATCAATTCCGTGATTACTGTCCATGTCCTCTGAAGAGTTCTGGATATGCAGCCCAGCTGTCACATCTTTGAAAAATACAGAGAACAAACAAGCTCTGTGCATACTTCTCCTGTCTTTGCCGTTGTTGCTGAGGCTCATTTCCTCAAATATCTTGTGGCATCATTTCCTTTCTCCTATATTCTTCTTCCATTTAGAAAACCCCATTTTCTCCTTTGTACTATCTGTTCGGCTTCTTACACACAGGTCCCAAAGGCAGTTGTCTTTCCAAGACTCCTTCCAAGCAGAAATAAAAGGAGCTGCAAACCATCTTTAGTCAGGCAGCCACGATCTGCAATGCCACCAAAAAGTGAAGGGAAACTGCAGCTACTGCCATGGAGACCTTCTTGATTCTGAGTCTCACAGAAAATTATGGGAAGTAAAAAGCAATATGAATAAGGGAAAATATGTGTCCCCCCCAAGCCAGAGATATTTTTAAAATTAGCTGTGTATCACCCTATTTGTGATAAGGGTATGGCAAGCTGAGGGAAAAAGTGGAGGATGGATGAAAAAAAAATAATACCTTGAAAGACAATCAAACAGATTGAAAGGAGCATAGAAACAGAAAGGGGACCTGGGTTAGTAAACTGAGAAAGAAGAGGAAAGGGAGTGGGACTTAAAAACCCTCTAAAAGACATGAGAAGATGCAGGGGAGAAGAAGCAGAGTGAGTTGCAACCTATGCAGCGTTAGAGCACCCAGTGGTCCTCTGCTGCAATAGAAATACTGCCCTTTGTTGCTCTGGAAATACCTTCTTGTGCATCTTGGTCAGTAGAAAGGGAAATGTGCTTATTCCAAAGCCATAGCACCTCAGGAGTAAACAGTAACCTAAACAGTAACCTTTGTGAGGGAAAAAAAAAAAACATTTTAGAACCACCATGACACCTACCAGTGGGAAATATTTCCCTTGGAAATTGATAATCCAAAGAGTAATAATTTCCTCTCAGCAGATAGCGGATTGTGACATGCTTTTCATTTCAGCTTTTAATTTTTGTGGGGTTCTAGTGATTGTTAAAAATATGGAAAATGGTGTTGAAGCAGTAACACTACAGCAAGAAATAGCAGAAATTGAGCATGGAATGTTCTGCATTTTCCCATGTCTTCATCACAACATTTTATTTTATTCAGGTGTTTTCTTTTTTGCACTTACTAGAACCAGTCTGGAGTTCCAGAGCTGTGACTCTCCAGTTCATTTCTAGTGTTTCAAGGGAGTGTTATAACTGCTGGGCTAATAATTTGAAAGGAAAACATCCTCTCTCTTGCTGGAGGTTGTTTTCTGCAACTTCAAGCAGCATTAGTTTCAATTTAGTGCAGAAGGGAAGGATAGTGAACTGGAGGAGAGCGAGAGCTGCACACCACCTACAGTAATTGCTATGGCACAGCAAAGCATGATAGTGACATTTTATTAGCTTAGTTTCTATGTCACTACACAGATATTCACAAATGACGACTCAGGCTTGTAAAACAATTACATCATTAAATGAATTATGAGAGGATAATAAATAATACAACTGGGGACTCTGCATTTGCCATCTGCATTTTGAGAATGCTCCTGGAATACAGCGAGGTCCTGTTTTCAGACATCTTCATGCAGCCAGGTTGACTGCAATCTGTTTTTCTAAACAAAGGTGAAGATTCCCCAGCAATCGCATATCTCTGTAGGTCATGGCTTCAGAGTAAATTTGAACTGTCAAATATCTCTGCTTCAGAGAAAGATGCGAGAGATGGAAAGGTTTCTAATTTCCCACAAAACACTTGTTTTGTGTACGTATCTGGAATATTTTGTAGCCAATGTTCAAAGTTTGAAATCTGAGATGTAGTATTGAGATTTTCATGGATACTTTAGCTACCTTATATACTTCTGTTCTTTGGTAGTTTTAATAAGAGCAACAGCAATAACTTTTTTGAAGACAAAGAAGCTTCCTTTGTCTCCAAAAGTCAGCACACCCTGTATGTCACATAAAGGGACATCTAGAGAGCGTGTAACATTCTGCAAGAAAACAGAGCACTAAACCATACAGTTTATCAAGCTAAACTTTTATATAGGTAATCCTGTCATTATCTAATTTGTATGTAAAGCAATTATATACTCACTACATGCACACTGGAAATAGCAATAAACTTTTTACTAGGCAGCTATTAACATCTGATGGTATTTTCAGTATATATATTTTTAAAGGACAACTGTGAATATTTTTCAATAAACGAGTTAGCTATTTTTTGTTATCTCTACTACATGGATCTGTAAATACTGTTTACAGTAGAAAAACAGAAACATTTCTTCCTTCACTTGAATGTGGTGTTTCTTTATGATATGTCATAACATCTCTGTTTTATGCTGACACTGACAATGATGAATCAGTTCAGCTTTCCATATGTAAACTTTTACTCTTTTCCTAATCTTACCTGATCAAAATAAAAAAATAAAAAGGGATAAAGTATTCACTTCATTTGTTCTGGAATCAGTGAAATCACTGTAAATTATTTGTTTCCTTTTTTTCTTTCTTTCTATTTTTTTTTTTTTTTTTTTAACATTTCTCTTATTCTTCACCTCAGTACCTGTGTCATTCTTCCTGGTGGCAATCACAGAAAATGGAAAGTGTCATTTTGCTGGAACAGAAAACACAATTTTCTTATTGAATTGCTCACTGCGGTCATCCATGTCCTTATTAGTAAGTAATGTTATAAAGTTCTTACAGAAGCTTCTTCTTAATTTTTAAAATGGCATCAGAGTAATAATTGTTAGTAAATACAATTTTAATCCATGGTGCATTAAGCTGAAAAGGAAGAAACTAAAAATCAGAAAGAATATTATAACCGGAAAAAATAATTGTAGTAACTGAAATTGTAATGTCCAGTTTTATTCCTTATTGAAATGTATACTTGAATTCCTATCCTTATTACTGAGAGTGCATTTGTTAGTTATTTAAAATGCTAACAAAGTCTATTGCTGAATTTTCCAAAAACGATGTGTAACTATTGACTTTTAGGCTGGCACAAAGTTTTTTCACGTGTAATTAGGAGAGAATTAGATTACTTTTTACCACAGAGTGTTTTTTTCGCTGCATGTTTTTAAAAATTATTTTCTGCACATATGCTTTTTGGCTCGAAAAACTCTGCAGCTTATGAAGTTGTTTGTTATTTTGCTGTGATTTTATACACAATGGAAGGGTGAGGAAAAGGTCAGCAATAACTCTGCTGTTGCATTTTCACTGGGAAAAACATAATATTGATCGATAAGAAAATGGAAAAAGCACAACTATTAGCGTCTTACTTGATCTTCTCCGACCTTTACCCTGCCATGTTGATTTTATTCTTAAATGTTATGTCTGTTGTTCCAAAGGTTTGTCCTGTTTAGTCCTTTATTTAATTAATACATGATCTTCTTTACTCTCTCTAATGTTAAAACATGAAATTCGTTTCTATTCCTTGTTGAACCATTGTCCTCTTTACACTCAGCAATACACGCTGGTTAATAACTCTGTGTAGGAACTAGCCTTCTTAAAACTACTCTAGAATCACAGTCAATGAGTACTTAAGTTAATCAAATTGTTATTCAGGTCCATAGGAAATTTGGCTTTAGCATGTGTAAGCTCTTTAAAAGAAAATTTAAATCTCACACTCTTAATCTTTCTGGCTGTAGACTGAAGAGCAGAAAATACGGTATTGAACCTTGGGACTAAACATCTATATATCTGCTAGGTAGTGACCATATAATGTACTCAAGGAAGCATTCCACACTGTGAGGACAGTCTGCATATGGTACTATATTGGGTACATATGCTCACACGGGGCAGGGTGCCATGGCAAAGCCACTGGAGTGCCTTAGTTTGCCTTTTGGCACAAAATCTTCCCTTGTGCTGCCAAAAATGACAAACCGTATGTTTCGTCGCTGAACAAGAATAAGGGCCTATTTTTATTCGTGGAAGTAGAAGAAAATAATTGAATGAAATGTGCAAGGATAAGCACAGACAGAAAGGACAAGAAGTTGAATTTGCTTATATTGTGCCCTTTGGGCTGCCCCCCTTGCTGAGGAGCAAGCAGTGGCAGCACAGATCCCAAATGAGCTGGGAGCCTGGCACGCAGGTGTCCCTGCCCTGCCGGCTGGCAGGGGACTTCTTGTCCCAGCATCCTGCTGCCCCGGCCACCATTTTTTGTCCCCACACTCCTTCAGCCCACAGAGCACCCGTTGTCTTTGGCAATGCTTTAAAACGTAAAAAGTAAACAAAACTGTGGATGGTGAACCTCATGGGATTTGTTTTCTTCCCCCTCTCCTGCTTGCGCATCTTCAAAAAAGAGACAGATAACCAGCCCAAAACTGCCCTGAGACTGAGGTCACTCATTTAGAACTTCAAAGAAATATATGGGAAATTCAATATGTCAATAATTTAGCTTGTGGCTATGTTCTAAGATGACAAATGGGTTCCTAACTTCTTATTTCAGTTTAGTTTAAATGAAATAAGCTCTGATATGTTCATCAAATTTGAGGAGCTCTTTAACAAGAAAAAAAAAGTGGTGACAAAGTCGTTTGAAGATCTAGAGCTAAACAGGCTTCAGAAACAATTTAGACAACAATAATAAGGCCTTTTTTTTTTTTTTTCTGCAAAGAAGCAGAGTCTTGATCACTTGAATCCAAGAGTTTTAAGGTAACTGTGAGGGTTGTTTCTGGTAACATTTTAAAATTTCAGAATGGCAGGAGAGTTCTAAAGGATGGTAAGTAAATTTGTTTTTTTAAGCATTCAGGAGAATGGACCTGTAAAGCTGACACTGACTCTGCCAAAATAATGGAATAACTGATATGAAAAATAAAGGATGAGAATATAACTAATTTTGATTGAGAATTTTTGTAACTTTTTACATAAAATAGTTCTTGTTTGCCTCACTCCTTTCTTAAGAGATGACAGGCTGATTAAAAGTATTTTTATTAGCCTGATCAGGCTGAATGTCTGTACAATTTTCCACGTTACCATGCAAATTTCTCACTATCATAAACCAATATGGTATGTGATATATGAATGATAAATATACAATGTGGTAATTACTAAAGAATCATAATCAAGTATGTTTCCACTGTCATCTCACACAGACCAATTCTTGCTCTAGTCCAGCTGTAAATTGTTGCCCAAAGCACATAAGAAAATATAAAATAGTTGTTGATAAGGTTTCCAGATGCCACAAAAACAGGTGGAATTATAAAAACAGATCACTCATGCAGCAACAGATCCTCTGCATCATTTAGTAAACTGGGAAAAAATAACACTCATTTCATTATAACCAAATGCAAGGCTAAACACCTAGGGATAAAAAATACAAGCTTTAACTTTGGTTAGACAATACGTTAAGAAGTACTGAGCCTGAAAAGGCAGTAACACTTTTTTTATGGAAATATTTTCTCATCTGCTCCTCCAGCCAAAAGAATTATTGTTAAGTTTGTGGCGTTATAAGCAAGGAATCGTTGATTAGGAGAGATTTGTATCATCTCTGCTCACAGTTACTAGCACCATTACCAAAGTGCAGTTTGATATCTATTGTTCAAAAAAGATAGTAAAAGCCTGGAGCGTTCAGGGAAGAGCTGCAGGAATAATGTTATGAACAGGAAATTCCCCCTTGCAACCAAACCTACAGGAAGCTTGAAGTTTTCAGCATATCTTAAAGAATCATACTCCAGGAGATGTATGTGACCTGTAAATAGTTCTCTAACTACCAAAAGTGTTTCTTTTTTAGTAGGGCACTTGAATTCAGAAGACAAAAGCACCCACTCCAGCAATCAGAACATAAAGGGATAACACATTGGAAAAGACAATTATTTTTGAATTTGAACTTTTACATCAAAACCAAATGGTTGTTTTTTCTCTAAAGATATTTTAAATATCTTAAAAATATCTTTTAAATATCTTTAAAAACTTTCTTTAAAGGATATTTTGCACTAAATCAGATGAAATTAAATGGCTAATTCATACAGGAATCCAGATGATATTCTGGTCTTAAAAATCTATTAACCTGTATGAATCTTGCATACACCAACACTTCTCTGTAAGTGTCTTTGGCATAATGCCAGAATAAAAGGCTGTTATTATTTGTTCACGTTTTCTCAAAGGTGAACAGTTGTTAAACAAATATTACAGGCCTTTTTATAACGTTGAACTCATCTATCATCATATGATTATTTCCCCAGCTCTCTCATTTTAAGTGCTTGAAAGCTGCTTTCATTTGCAAATTAGCCAGGGCAAAAAGAATAGGGGCGGTGAAATCTCTTCCTACGAAACACATATCTGATTTCAATGACCTGTGATCTTGAATGTTTGTTCTAAATAAGGATTGTATAGTAAAGAAAGGCTTGATAGGTATATTTTATCTAATGCAAGTTATTCTTTATGAAGCCTGACTTATTCTTCTTCAAGGTTTTGCATGTTTCTTCTACTGTGTGAGGTTAGAAGGAAGAGCCACAGATAAGAAAGTATCTGGAAGACTCAACAAGTTATCTGCCTTGACCTTTGGAGAGCCTTAAAGGGAAGTGTTGTCACTCTGAGGAGATGTAGAGGTCATACTAGGCACAGAGCCAGCCTACAACTTTTTTTAGAGTGTGTCAGAGCCAGGGCAAAGTGAAGACAGACTAGACTTAATCCTTTAACCTAACCTGTCAAAACTGCATCAAGTCAGCACTGCCAAATCTGTAGCCACCTCATAACTCAAAAAGGTATGCATGAGTGCATTTATGAATTTGCTTTTGAAAAGCAGTTTTATGGTTTGGTATTCACAGCATTATGAAACCTGCCCACATCGCTGGGTATGCAAACATAAAGCTAAATGCTGCCTGCTGCACGAGCGATTCATCCCACTGAGTAGTAAGAAGATACAAAATAAGATTATTGCAAAAGGTGATTGTTTTTAAGAGATACTTACTTACAAATGTAAAAAATAATACTGACTTCCAAGAAATTATGTATGTGCTGTTTTAACAAAACCAGTAGAAATAACCTATTAGTCAAACCCACGGTAACAGATAAAATACACAGCACATTAACTTGATACTTTACATTTGTTGATGGTGCAAAAAATACTATTCCCACGCAGTGATGAGAGTTTGTTTGAAGGATACACTTTTAGATATTTGGGGGGCTACATATACGCATGTGTGCACATTGGCTTGTATCTGTGTGTGTTTATGTGCACATTGTGTGAACGTGCAAATAGTTATAAAAGGAAGCATTCATGTGAAAAATAACACAAATGCATGCAAAGCAGAGGGCCGTATCCTAACTGCTGGCAGGCCAGCTTGGCTGACAGTGGCACTGCAGCCACACTCAGACATGACAGTTGTCACAGCTCTCTATGTGGCTGTGAACTTTAAATTGTGAGTATGCCACGATGCAAATGAAAAATGCCTGAGAGTTCATTTTGTCCCATTAATCGTTGAGATTTTCCTTTAGACGGGTGAAGACACAGTCATAATTTTATCTGTCCTCAGTGAGGATATTCTGAAAACTGTAGCCTGGATTCACAAAGGAACTGGGGCTATAATCTCTTGAAAGAAAGATTGTAACCTGCAAGAGAAAAGTTAATGCTTTGGTCCTGTGATGGACTGGTGCTGCAAACCCACACTGAGGTGTAAGAAATACATCACCTCCTCTCCTTTGTCTATGAGGGCTCACATGGTCACTGGTGGCAGAAACAAGCCATGGTCTGGGGTTCTTGTTTGACGCTGGGACAGGCCAAGGCTCAAGCCCTTGTTAAATGCTTTTACTGTTGGTCCCCTGGAGCGTGGCATCTGGCTTGGCCCACTGGAGCATACAAGGGGACCTTGCCAGGTCCATCTCTCCCCTGCCAAATGCAGCAGCTCCTATGTGAAAGGCAAGGCAAATCCTACTGCCCTAGGGCTGGTGGTATATGTGTGTGCACAAGCGTGGGGGTGGATGTTTGGGGGGGGGCTGGTGCCACAGAGAGATCTGTGTCTGTGAGACAAGGACAGAGCATGAGTATGAGCTCTGCCTTAATGATCAATTAACTGGGAAATTGTCAAAAGAAAACACAAAAATGTCAAAATTTTGTTAATAGTTCTTGCTTGTGAGCTTGGAAGAACCATTAATGACATTTTGAGATTTTTATGCTGGAAACATCAAAACTAAAACATGGTCTTCTTTTATCTTGGAAGATGAGTACTCTCATCTTAATGAGTCATCTAAGCAATTCTGAGGCAGGACAAAGAAATCTTTATATTTACTTTCCACTTGAAACATGACAAAATTGTAAACCTGTGAAAAATAGACCAAAACATGAAAAAAAAAAAAAAAAGAAAAAAAAGGAAACGAAAAATATAAAGAAATTTTTAAAATAATAGGGGACTCTGAATTATGAGTGAAATCAAGTAAAAATTATCTTAAACACGTAGCAGGGATTTTAATTCATATGTATCACTGATTTCCTGTGAAAATTCCATTGATTAATCAAGAATTCTACTTTCAGAAGGAGCATTATTTTGGCACATGTTCCCCACAGTCTTCATGCATTTCTGAGGAATGGCTGTGACAGTCTGTTTGTATGATAGTCTAATGATCATGTTAGGTACAAATATTAACTTTGGCAAGTGGATACAAACTGAGCAGTTTAGCTGATTGCTAGCAGAGGAAAACAAGACCTTTCTGCCTTCAAATGAGAATAGGATTGAAAATTACACAGAGCCACTGGTGTTTCAAAGGAGCACGAAGTATGTTGTTTCACTCCTAAATTACTAAAGATATTTAATAAAATATACATGTAGCATACATTTACAAAGACATGAGTCATAAAGTTGCCATAGAACTGGAACCTGGATTATCTGTTACTACTGCTTTTGGATAGAAATGAGACATTTCAAGTTATATGAAGAAAAACATTTCTAACTTCAAACACATCTCCAAGGACATATTTTGACTTAAGTTTTCAGACTTTAATGTTGGAAGGCCAGTCCAGGTTTCTGGAATGACTGGCTTCATAATCTAGCCCATAACTCAAGTCTCTGATGGCTTACAAATGGCCACAGGCCTGAATCTACACTTAGAGCTAAAGATTTCCATCTTCCAAAGGAGAGCTTACCTGTTTTTGTCATTCACCACAGTCTTTGTTCAGACTTCTTTCCTGTGCCTTTTGTAGAGAACAACTCCTCTCTAGTGAAAATATGTGTTAAAAATGCTTATTTTGTTCCCCAAGAGCCACATTACATGTTTCACAAGTAATTCTATAAGAAGACCCTGTAAAAAAGCACACAGTTCTTCAGGATAGGTGTTGCAACTTTGTACAGTTTAGAACATGTATAGCTATATGTAAAAATAATCTATAGCTAATACTACTGGTGTAACAAAATAAATTAAAGGTGACTGTGGGTTAGAAAGCCTACAATAGCTGTACTTCAGCTGCATCTCAGTATGAAAGTTAATGGCTCTGTTACCTGGGAAAGAAGAGTGGGAGAGATGGCCTTGCCATACTCCTGGTAAATATTTGTGTGTCTTCCAGTAACTACAGAATGGTAAAGAAGAAAATTAGTTTTTCATGTCACACAGGTGCAAAATGAAATTAGAGCTCAAAATAGACTTGGGTCACACAAACTTATTTTAGGGAATGCCAAATCAGAAGGTGGAGTTTGCAGATTCTAACTAGTAACCTTTTGTCTGATTGGTTTGTCTTGCCCAGATACCCAAATGACAATTGTCAAAAAGCTTCTTGAATGTAAACATGTATTTCCCTCAGGTATTTAAGTGAAATAAGAGCTAAAGCTTTTTAACACCTATTCCTGATGCTGAACTAGAGAAAAAACTAAAGAACCGGATCTGGTGTCAAGAGGAGCAGCTATCTCCCAGTGCCATGAGGTGGCCTGTGCTGGCTGAGCACCACGCCTCCCAGCTCATAAGGGAGGAGATATGGCCAGTGCTGGTGAGAGCTGTGAACAGGAAGGTTCCTGTATGGGCAGAAGTCCCCAAGTTCTGTCGCCTGTGTCTTGGGAAGAGGGAGCGTGTTTTTCAAGGATTGTGGTCGTACAGTGCAAGCCTTTCTTTTGAGCTCATTCTGAGGGTGTGGTGGGCTCTTCGTACTCGGAAGTTGGTGGGTTTACTTGACATTATTCCAAGAAGCCAAACTTTTTATTCTGATCAGACTCAGAAACACCCTCTTTCACCTCTGACAGGAGCCTGATTGCTCTAGTGCTTTAGATCTGAGTTACTTAAAGATACCAAAGGAGGCTGATCAGATGTTGAAGGGCTGCCAAGATTGCAGGCCTGACAGCCCTATCACTTTTGTTATTAATTATGATAAAGCTGTACAAGCTGCAACCTAGTCCTTTCAGTGCAGTCACTGGGACAGCTTTGCTCCCTTGTAGTCCCCTCTTCTCACTGCTCCAGCTATTCTTAGCGAGGGGAACAGTCCCTTGGGGGATGATTGTCATCTGGTATATATACATTGCAGCAGCTGACTCAGATAACCAGGAAACTATAACTGGCTCCCTGGCTGCCCCGGGAACTTGGTGGCATTGGGGATCCTGGCCCAGTACCAGGAACTAGCACACAGCCATGGATTGCATCTTCCAGGAGCAGAACATATGTTTCTGATGCTACTTCACTTTTCAGATTTACACTATAAAGGCTTTTGCAAAGCAATGAAAGGAAGACAGGTATCCAAACTGCAAAAACGAGACTCAGATCAAAGACAAACAAAAGGATATCCTAAGGAGCTTGATTATATTTGTATGATTCTTACCTCGTATCAACACTGTGAGATCTCTGCCTCTATTTAAATTACAAAACCAGTATACCTTCTTTTGCTCTTATCAGTGCTGTCTTCCTGTTTCTTGTTGACTTACCTACACATTCCTTTATTGGTCATCTTCTCTCAGTGTGTCTATTCCTTGCAAAGCAAACAAGGCAGAATATTAAGTCATTATTAACCCTGGGCATACAAGGTTACCCCCTCCTTAAAAATGCTTTACTGAAAGTCTCTGTTATTAAATTCACTCTGCTCTGATTTCTAAAAGTGAGTCTTCCACAAGAAAACCTACAGGAAAGGAGGAGTGGAGAGATGGGTTACAAGCAGCTACTTGACAGTATCTGGCAAAGCTGGTGGGGCTTTGGAGCTGGGAGGACTTCCTTCTTCTGGAGGCAGCAAACAATTCAGTCAGCATGAAATGTGTGTGTAAATTCACCCCAAGGCTGCAGTTTCACAGACAGTCAAGCCCATAATGTCTTATTACAGACAAAAGGAGGAAATCTCACACACCTCATCCCTGCTTCCTATCCTACTTCCCCAACTCCTTCCTCCCTGTCTCCACTCCCAGATGCAGACCTCTGCCTGCTCTTGCACTTCTACTAATGAATCTTGATGATTCACATCAGTTCACCACAATAGCAAAAAAAACCTTGTTCATCTTTCTTTTCGTGAGTTACTTTTCTGCTGACTTGGTGGGCTAAATTGGCTCATGCAGGAGTGCACTTTGCCTTTTCACCCACAGGAAGAAATGAGTTCCCACTCAGATCCCAGTGGGATCCTTACAACATCCTGGTTTGCAAGGTGAAAATCCTTGGTAACAATCCTTGCTTGACCTTGATACAGCCTTTTTGTCAGCTCTCTGCTTTTGTTCATTACTATCCAGGATTCAGCTAACTTCCATTCCTTTTGAGCTGATCCTACCTTACATTTCAAGAAGGAGGTACAAGGCAGTCAACACACCGGGACTTTGTAACTTAAGAGCCAAGTTTAGATCCCAGAGATCAATGAAGTGATATCACATTCAGAGATCCCAAAGCAAGCTCTAGCCAATTTCCCAAATCCTCAGTGTGCAGATCTGTGCAGAGCAAATGTGCCTGTGGACAATAAGCAGCAGTGGGTGGCTGTTCACACACTCTGGAGGAGTAGGAGGCATGAAGTTATCACAAGAGAACATGACTAGTCAGGAGCTGGTAGCAGGTTTTCCCACTTATCACTGCTTGCCTTCATCTGTCCTCATGTCAGGTTCAAAACACTCCTTTTCCTCAGACAGTGAGCAGGGTAGATATATAGATATATATAGATAAAGCATTTTTTTTTCTTCCTTATTGCAGGGCCATTTAAGGAAATGGACATGTCTGAGAAGCCACTTGGAGCTTTTGGGAGCTATTTACAGTTGTTGCTGTTATGACTGAATGAAATTTGGGGGAAAAAAAAAAAACAAAAAAAAAGTTGGAAAAGAGGTTGAGGCGGGGAAGCTCTTTGGGTATAAGAAGATGCAGAACAGTAATGGTGAGAGACTGAGAGAGGAAGAAAGAACAAGAGCAGGGCTAGTGGGAACAGTGCCAGTGCAGAACTAGGGTGCATGATAACAGTCAAGGGGAAGGGGGTAGAAAAAGAGAAGATTTTGATGCATGGAATCAAACCCATCCACCCTTCCTAATCCCATGGCATGATCCACTTTGAAGCCTTTTGTGTTGTGTCAAAGCAAAGACTGTATTGCACAGCCTGAGCAACAACAGCAGTTGCAAGCTTGTAGGAAAGGGAAAAAGTAGTAGCATGCCAGTTAGGTTTCCATGATGATGACAACAAGCCATGCAGGATGAAGAGGTATGCTAACAATGTGTCCCTTATTTCAATAAGTGTGGGATATTTAGCTCCCAGATTTACTTAGTGAGATTAATTCTGTTTCCTCTTAACTGTTCCTTTGTGGAAAGTGTAGGTCAAAAGATGCAAACCAGTTCAACAAATAGTGCTGTTCAGGGAGAGACAGAGAGGTGGCCATTGTGGTCCAGATTATTTCATACTCAAACATTTTTTCTGAACCAATGCTGAGAGCTCTGTGTTTGGGTTAAGGGAAGTTTGACAGTGCTCCTGGAACTGCTGAGAGGAAACTCCAGCGAGGTTGAGTTACCCATGGCTGCTGTGTCATGGCCACCAGGTTAGGGCACCATACCAGCTACTCTTGCCTGAACACTAAACAAATCCCTGGTAATCACTATTTCTTCTGTGCACCCTGCCCTGCACTTGAAGGAAACCTGAACAAGCAAGGAGTGAGTCAAGATCCGTTTCAGCAATCCCCTGCTGTGGGTAGTCATGGGACTGGGACTGTGTGAGAGAAGGCATAAGCCTGTTCCTCACTTCAGACAAAGCTTCAGTGTCAACAAATGCTGGTGAGGTCTCCTGCTCACATATAGGTCAGCTTCTAGGACTTCCTTCAGGATGCTATAAAAGAGTCAAATAAATGCACCTGCGTTCTGTCAGCTCCAAACCCATGGCCAATGTGTTAGAATGAAGTAACAGTCAGTGAATAGAAAAGTCCTGAAAAGTACTTGCCTAAATTCACAGCAAGACCCTGATTCCTCTAACCCATCATGAATATTGGAGGGCAGAGGACCTTCTCATAGGAAGCATCTCCTTCCACTGGCTCTACAGGGAGTTCAAGTTGGTTAGGTGAAACACCTTATTTTTTTACTTATCTGCAGCTGGGTTTCCTACTCTTCTCATTATGCAGAAACAAATTCTCTGTGGGACACAACAAAAAAGCTGCAGTTTTATAAATAAGAATCTGAGATCAGGCAGCAAGCCACATACTTCCTTTGGCTTAGGATGAGACACTTATGTTGCCATTTTACTTACTGCAAAGCAGCTTGAGATTTTTGAAATGCTTAAAATCATGTGCTTCCGTTGACTTCAATATGCCCAAAAGAAACCAAACTATTTGTTAATCTGCTGTCTATGAATGTAATCAAACAACATGCTTTGAAAAAGCAAATTTTTGCAAATAATGACAGGAAAAATATAAGCTGTCCTAAATTTCCTGTGCTTGCTGCCTTTTTCTGCTTGAAGTGCTCTCTGCTTTCCCTTAAAATTTCAAAGCCTTTGAAATATTTTTTGGCTTTGCTCACATTTCTAAAGCTAAGAGTATCCAGAGAAGGGGCGGGGGAGTTGAATTATACGGTCAGTCATTCATAGCAGAAGATGCGGCTCTGCATTTGCAGACAAACCATAGTCTGACATTTCTTCACATAAATGATATGATGAATAATTATGAAAAATGATCTAGTTTGGGAAAATTACAATCAGGTCACATACATTATGGGGAAAAGAACTATATTAATTATGTACAGTGTGTAACTGTCAAATACCGACAACATATGTAATGGAAAGTCAACAACACATAAGGATCCAGCTAATTCCTATAAAGCCTAAATTTCTCTGGATGTTCCTCAGATTCTAGAACTGCTGTACTCCAGTTTACGATTCTTGTAAAAAGATGGGCCAAGACTCAAAGAGATTTTTTAATGAGGATTATTATTCTGTAGAATTGAAACAGTAGCCTGATACCAATGGCTGCATTGTTGGGGGTGGGAGTTGTTGCAGGGCTCAGTAAAACTCCTAATAAAACTGCAGGCGATTACTGAATGCCCAGTTTGAAAATCAAACTTGTGCAAAAAGGCTAACTATAAATCACTTACGCTCATGAAAATGTCTAAAGAGTAAATAATCTTTAAGAATTTGGGTCACAGTGTCACATTAAAAATCCCTTAAGTTATAATAGTGGAATTGCCGGTATTACTGGCCCACTGTAAAATTGCTTTTCTGTGAAAATTATGCAAAATTTTAATGGTTTCTTGATTATTTGTGCTATAATTATACTATCCAAAAACTTTTTTAGCATAAATACTCTCTTTCCTAGAGGCATTGAAAACATGGCTAAGTCCCAATTGTGCAAATTATTAAAACATGAGCAGTAAAGAATGAAAAATTACTAGAAATGGCAGCATAAAATAACATCTGTTTTTTTATTGTTTTATAACCTCAAAGAAATCTAAAAAAGGAAGCAAGTGCGTCAACTGTGAAAAGTGAGAGCTTAACTTTCAGTGGAAGTAACTGGTATCTTTGCCTGTGCTGGTGGGACTGTTGTGACTGAATACGAATTCTATTCCAGTTATAACTTTAGGACTTGCTAATAGAAAAATAATTATTATTTTAAAATACCTGATCGTAAACTTGGAAGTAGGAATTTTTACTGTAACTCTGTTTTCAAATCAAATAATCTTATCGTGCTTCACATTTACTTCAATATGGAAGGCACACATCTTGTATAAAACGGAGAAAACAGAAAGATTAAAAACTCAGTATGGACTGAGTGTTCACAACAGACTCACTGGGGACCTTTGATCTTACAGTCAACAACCATGTATTTCCATCTGCTTCGTTTTTCTTATACCATTACCTTAAAAGAATTCTTGCCATTTGTCATCTGAATCCTCCGGGGACTTTGAAAGAAAATGAGAAGACTACTTAAGCAAGCTTTGTAAATGTATGTGTCTGTCTGTATTTATTAAAGTATACAGACAGTTTTTATCTTACGCCACACTTAAATTTATTCAACATAAATGAAACTTACTGAATTTTATCACAGCTAAAATGTGAAGCTTAACTGGGTGATATTAATTTAGATTTTGCTGACATGTACATGGTGGGGACAAGAAGAATGAAAAAAAAATTCAGAAGGTTTTGCACATCGAGAGG
Source organism: Merops nubicus (assembly GCF_000691845.1). NCBI lineage: Eukaryota > Metazoa > Chordata > Aves > Coraciiformes > Meropidae > Merops > Merops nubicus. The sequence continues at coordinate 6,434 of NW_008615701.1, read as the reverse complement.
AAACACCTCTATTTCTACTTACAGGGGTATGTGCATGCAAATATCTGAGACTTATGCAAGTGTTTTTTTCTTCATATAACTAATGTGAGTAACTCCGGTAGTTGAGAAATTGACAGAAATTGATATTGCTTAAATTCATTTTATAGTGATAAGGTGATATAAAATATTTATCATGCAACTTTCCCAGCGCACAACAATCCCGCCCTGAATTACTCCCTCACCTCTTTCCTAACCTGTGGCCGTAATATTGGCAAACTGCACTAAACAATAGTGATCATGATTGGCATTTGTGTATGCACACATTAGGCAAGTTCAATTCCCATCTTATTTAAAGCAAATTGCATGTATGATGGGTCACAGTTTGAGAAGGAGCAGCTTCTGTGATCCTTACTTCTTCCTATGCTCTTCAAAGGGGCAGGGCCAAAGTCTAGTGGGCAGGAACAACAGATAGGAGAAATCAGCATTCAAGAGGAACAAAATACTGAACCTCTGGGCTTTTAAAGAATATTTCATATAGATATGGTTTGCATAATTGTCAGTTTCTTGAATCAGAAGCTTCGGGACCCTGCAGAGAAACAAAGGAGAGAAGGGATGCCTTAATCTAGTCTGAACAAAGGTTTTTCCACAGTATTATTCATGCAAGTACTGAGGTCCAGATCTGGAAGGATAAAAGACCTGCTTAACCACTTTATGGTGCATCAGCAGCATATAGTGAAGTGTGCTGCAGATACAGCTCTGAAGTGAAGGTAGCAAAATAGTCAAAAGCAATTAACTCCATTTCTCAGGGAATTGCCTAGCCTTTAAACCAAACTCCCAAAACATGTGGCAGCCTGTCATTGCTGAAGCTGTTGGAAAATGTGTTACTGATTAAGAGCATATATTGTCTCTGTGCAGAGTGTAGTCACTGAGCATATTCAGTCACTATTTTTTAAATTATGGTCCTAACGAGCTTACTGTTTCCACAGAAAGATTTGGTGATGTGGGGTATGCTACACTAAAGTACCTTCCATTTTTATCCCACACTTGAATCTGCATGTGGAGTGCATTCAGTCTCTTTGCTCCAGCTTTGAAGGAGATGTCCTTATTTGAAGCTGGATGCAATAATCGTGGCCACACATCATTCTTTAGTTCAGGAAATCTCACTGCTGAGAGCTGTGCCAAAACCTGCCTTTAAGACAGCATTATCTGACTGAATTTTGGTAACATATGCAAAGTCAGAGACTTATCCTTTAACAGATCACAAACAATTACTATATTGCTTCCCTCTGGCAGAGCATTGATCAGAGAACCTTGCCTCCTTATGTCTCAGTATCTGAAGAATTTATAGTAGTTAAAAGCAATGGAATGAAAATAAAACACTTCCTTACATCCTTTTCTATAATGTTGTCCTATTTGTAGGGCTATCTGTCTACCAGTCAGCTTCCTTTGTGACAGCAGCAATCAAGGTCTTGTAATGATACTTCCTGTCACATTCTTCTGGCCATCTAGAGTCCCAGCTGCTTAAAAATAACAACCTCAGGGGCATACCAGCTGAAACGAGGTATGCCCGAAGTGGGAATCTCTGCAGCTATCTTTGTAAGCCTCCTTCTTCATCCGTACCTCTGTGGCTCTCCCATATACGTAGCCTCACATAGCAGCCACTCACCAGGAAACAACCCGCTGCTGTTATTTCTTGGTCTGCAGCACGTCTTCTTACGCTCAGCTGACTTTGTACCAAGTTTGGGAACCCTCTTCTAGGGAGGAGAACATTGCATTTGTCTACTCTCCTGTAAATCATGCGTCACAAAATAAAATGTTCCTGATCCTCTCTGTCACAATCTGCTCTGCCATTAGTATTTGAGAGAGAAGGATGTCAGCAGTTTCTCACATCTAATAATGAATGGGCTGCATCCTTTCTCTAGTGGTCCTGGAAGCAGCACTGAGAAGACTTCAAGACACCCCACATTATCCCCTCCCCACATTATCCCGTCCCCATGGGTCCCTCACACTCAGAAGTACCAACCCTCCTCAGTCCTCAAATACCTTTGTATTACCCTTGTAGAATTCAGCCCAGTACTGACAGTGCCTCCTGTCCACAGTGTGAGCATCCATCTATGACTCCTGGTTCAAGTGAAGGACATTTCTTCCTACCTGATTTTTCTTTCTCTTTCATCTCTTCTAGAAAGAAAAACTCAGGCAAAGGAAGAACAACAGCAAAAGTTTGTGCATAGCAGGAGAATAGCTGTATCTGAAGACTTTTTATTTACTAGACTGTATGGCAGCAGATGGGAGAGGACCACATGCCCTTCTTTCTCTCACAGATCTGTCAACCAACAGAGTCTTTGCATTCATCCAGATCAGAAGATGAGGAGAAAACTCTTGATTTTTTTCTCTCCTATATTACTGTCAGAGAAGAGAGGCTTAGTGGAAATGTTTGAAGGTAAACCTGGCAGTAAGTGTGGGAATCTGACTTTTGGCTTCCACGTTTGTTGATGCCATTTGCTTCAATTTAACACAGAAGTAATATAACTTGGACTGGCTCTTCTGCTGACTGCATGCCTCAATAGGAAGGACACTGTCATCAATAAGCAGCACACAGGCCAGATCTTTCCCTCCGATTCTAAAGTATTCAGGGAGGACATGAGGTGGCTAACCACCAGAGGAACAAAAAGATTTACACATTCACTCACAGTATAGGAGAAAGCAAAGACAGGATCAAACCGGCACAGAGGCCAGGTGACCAGTCCAACTCCAATCACACAGCAATTGCAAAAAAATGGCACCATTATTACATACATAATGCTCCCTCTGCTCCCAGTTCTGCTGGTGTCCCACCATCACTGGGAGCTCTGCCTGCAATGGATAGGGAGCCCTTCCAGTAATTGGAATCACTACATAGTTCACACACTACCTAGATAACCTTCTCCCCAACAACTGCCAGCAGAGCCAGCCTTTATGCTGATAACTTCAGAGGCAGGACACCTGGTGGTGATTTCCTGGTTGGTTTTCACCCAAGGTTGACCAAGCCCTGAGGACCAAGAGTGAGATGTTTCCTGCCTGGTTATGGACATCATCCACATATGTCAACCCCAATTCATGGCTGGAGGCTCAGACCCCAGCACTTCAAATGACCTACTTCAGTAAAGTATTTAATCTATGTGACTAAATTCCTTAATCTAAACCAATTACATAGCATGAGATTCCTTCATGTACCTTGTGAGTGTTGCTAAACCCCAAGTTTACATGCAGGAACTGTGTCAGTGGATTACCCAAGCCAGCTTCATAGACAAGAATCCTTTCTACTGTCTGGTATTGTAAATATGGAGAAGCTCTAACAAAGTTAATCTGAGTTACAGTTGTCTAAAACCGCTGTAAATGAAGGCAGAAATCGGTACTGGGTCAACGCAAGGACTTAATAAAAAGCTTCAGCTTCTATCACAAAAACTTCCTGGCCTCTGCTCCTTTTTCTCTAGTGAGTCTTCTGTCATAGTGGGACTTTTCCACCTTATTTCCCCAGCAAAATCAAGGTGGATACTTTACTTTTTTTCAGGTATTATTCATTTCAGCTAGTGTGGGCCCAACCTGTGGTAAACTAACTACAACCCTGTCCAGTCTGGTGCAGGTCTGATTTACTTTCACCTGTAACATTAAGAAGTTGCTCCTTTAAGTAAACAGGTTGTCACTTGTTTGTGATGGCTCTAACCGAAGAATTACTTTGTGTACACCATACTTTGTGACAAATAAGACTCAAAAAAATAACGTAGTGTGTACTCAGTCACAACTGTGACATTGGACTAAAACTAACCTGTCCCCTTTACTTGCAGTGACAGCAACAGCTCCCAGCTTCTACCTCCTCTGTTTAATATGACATCAGCCAATTGTGCCACAAGGTCAGTGAGAAGATGATGGTATGTTCAGAAAAAGGGCAACCTAGTGGCAGGAAGCCTCAAACCCAAAGCATTCTATTCACATGGCTACCAACAATTGATGTTTTCAGGTCTTGCTTACATGACATCACTGTCACACCCAGCACCCTTGTTTGTGTGCTGTAACCTAACTAAGCCAGAAGGAAAAACATTATGTCATGTTTAATACACCTTCTATAAGGGTCTGGCTGGTTATTTTTCCTGTTGGCAGAAGGAAGGGAAAGGAAGAACCCTGCACACAAAGGATTCCCAAAACTCTGCGCTTTACTCATCTCATTGCCACTTCTACACTGGAAGTGTTTCACATCTACCCGTTCCCTGAGCACTATCCTACCTTTCAAATAATTTTCTCCCTGGCACAAATACTAATATAACAAACCTGTTAGTTGGCTGAGCACTGTCAGATTGAGGACAACAGAATTTACCCTAACTTGTCATATTCTCACAAGCCTAGTATTGGTAGATACCATAATAGAGGACAAAGCTTTAGAAGACTCATCAGGCTTTGACATAGCACATGTCCCTTCATAAAGACATAGCTAAAGTGTTGGTTTTTCAGCTTTGTTCTATTTTCTAGAAAGTGTTTTAATCCTGCTTCACAGTAGAGTACATGGAGGAAAGTATTTGATGAGATCTCAAGGACAAATTTTTTTTTAATAGTTTGATTTTTGACATTCCATAGGAGTCATATACATCAAAGAAATAATGCTGGAGGGAGGTGTTTCCTCGGTTCCACTTCATCGCCACCGTCATCCTTGGCAGTATTTCTGGAAGAATTTCTGAGGTATTCTTTGAAAAATGGCCTGATTATGATCCCATGGAAACCACTGACAAAATACTTACCAGCTGCAACTGAAATTCATCCATTTCAGAATTTAAATAATGATATGCTGATTTGGAGAAAGGAAAGAGAAGTAAAAATGAGAAGAAAAATATTTTTTCCCCTCATTTTTGTCTAGCCAAATCAATGAGAAAAAGATTTTTTCGTGTATTTGTGTCAAGAAAAAAAGAACATTAAGAGAACGCTTCAAGTTATTTCCTTCATTTTCCTGCTCTCCTTAAGCTGGGATGGACAAGGAATAGCTCTTGAGCCTTGTAAGTAGGTTAATTGCAGTTCCCATGCCTGAACCACGTTCCCCACTGTGGAAAGCAGGACACCAGCAGGACTCACATACATGCACTCTCTCCAGGTCACATGGAGCCTTCCTTCTTTCCTTCCTGAACCCAATCCCATTTCTCAGTGGGGTGGGGGGACATTGGGAAGCAATCATAATTTTTTTTGTTTTGGATTGCTCCCAAGCATTTCCTCTTCCCTTGCTCCTTCAGGTTATGTTAAATGCATCTTCAAGTTCGCAGCCAAATTAAGGTTTTGCTGTACAGTCATACAGCACGGGAGACTGTTGGCTTCTGTATTAGACTGACCGCAGACCTAGGCAGTTGGTGTGGATATTAAATCTGCTTTTTTGAGGGCCTACAAATCTGGAATTATTTTCTGCAGTGATGCCATTTCACAAGGAATATGAAAAGAACCCTTCCCACAAGTCTTGATCACCTCGCAGCCTCTTTGACAGTAAATGTGAGTTAAAGGATGCCAGATGTCCCACTTTCAGGATCTGCTTTGGCCATCAGCTATTCCCTTAAAAATAGCTTCCTTTTTAAGGGGAAGCACAATTACATTTTTATATCAAGCAAGTAAAAATATATAATTTGACCATGAATATCCTTCTGTTCTTCACATTTTAATGTACAAGAATATGTGCACAAACCTCAAGAGACACAGGACTCAGACCGAAGCTCATCTCTTTGTACCCTGTACTAACCTCATGTAAGGTGGGACCTAAACACTTTAGCCAAAACACAGTGGTGTTTGAATAACCCTTTTCCTTCCCATTCATCTACAAATCATGCTACTTGAAGCAGTTTCTGATCCGCTACAAAATCAGTGAGTTATGATCTTTTCACACATTTTCAAGGATTTTTGCATGAAATGGTACAACATGAGCATTAACTTTTCTTGACATTTAATTGGATACAGTTTTGCACACTCAGGCCTTCATATTATTTGAAGGTCAGATTTAAATGGAAGAGGGAAATGTGTATCAAAAAGACTTTAGTAAGTCAGTCTCCTTCTGAACCATTATATCTTTAAAATACATAATGTTCAAAGTCTTGCCAAGACAGTCTTCTTGGACACCTCTCTTCATGTGTCTGATGGGAATGAGCTGAAACACTGGGTTCTGTGACTGTGAACCAGCTACGAGACTTTTGTAGTCAAATATGCACGTAGGATAAAAAGAAATGTGCTCCTAAACATTACCAGAAAATGTGTGTATCATTAAATCTGTCTAGCTTTTAATTAGGCACTTATAAATAAGGTGACTGCTGCAAGGTGCTCTATTATCAGGTTACCTAAACAACAGCCCTTCCCTAAATCAGTATTTACAGTTATGTGAGATAGTTAACAGCTTGTTAACAGATTGTTAATCGCTATTGTTTCTTCTTCTATTATTATTATTATTACTATTATTA
>NW_008615700.1:12786-68058 GCF_000691845.1 Merops nubicus | reverse complement strand
ATCTTTAGCTCATATTTTGGTGTCAGGTGATAACAACAGGAAAGACAGCCACTGCCTCTGAGAAAAACAGGACGAATAAAACAAAGGTGAAAAACCGAGAGTGCCAAATCACTACTAAATATTTCGGAAGAAGAAATATGAGATCTGATGCTCTTTATCTCCAGACAAATCTACCTGTTATGGTAGTCGCAGATCAGCTGGGACACTAGAGACCCGATACGGGATTTATGAATAGAGCACATTAAGTTATTACAAAAGAAGGAATTCACATGACTAATGTAGACACTCAAAGTGTGGGTGTCTGCCCCTGCACTGGCCACATTAGGTTCATTTCACAGCATATGGACACTCCAAGGGTTCAGTTCATCTCATCACAGATATCAAAAAAAGGTCAGATGAATCACAGCATAGAAATATCTCTCTCCAGTGATAACAAAGAGCTTCAGTGGCCTCTCATCTTCAATCACCCAAACTAAACTGTTCAGTATGTCTGAAGTCCAGTTTCATATTTTTCTTATAGTGCTTTGTCTGCCTTATAGAAATGAACAACCAGTAACTGTGGTGTGTAAAACATCTCATTAAGCTCCAAGGATAGTGATTTCTTATTCAGAAGTAATTGAGTTTGTACTGTGGGGAAGTTACAGGTGCGCACTTGGCATTTCTGTTCTTTTCTCCTCACAGATTGAAAGATCATGCAATAGCTTGTCACTGCACCTTGCACTATGCCACATGGGCTACAGAACATAAGTCTTTAAGAAACAGTGTGTGTTAAATCTGTACACTTTTATCTGTAGATCACTCTTATAAGGATCATATTTTACATCTGGGAGAACAGGGAAAATCCCATATCTGACATAACAAGAAAACAATTAATTTGCTGTGCATATACAGGTCAACTGCATAGTGCCTATTCAGTAATTCTGCTGTAGCATTGATACTTGGGCCATTCTGTGTATTGAAAAACAAAGGCTGAATGGAGGTTTTATTAAAAAAAAAAAAGACTATTTGTTAAAACCGAACACATTGCCACCTAGTCTCATACACAGGTTTGATCCCTGTCATAAATTTAATCTGAAACTCTGTAAGAAGCTATGTGGTCTTCCTTAGGTGCTATATAATATTAAGAAAAAGAAGAACCCAAAACCTCAGTAACAGTGCCAGATACATGCCTGTTGTATGTGCTACCTGCTACTCTATTACCAGACATTCAGTAGTCTCTTTTAAGCTCATATCTTTTTTAGATTTATCACCAGGAAAAAAAAATTTACAAGGGAAAAAAAAAACCCAAACTTAACTTCCTGACCTGTCAGAACATTTGGTTGATAGTCAAAGACCAGCAGAGAGAAATGTAAAAAGATGTTCTGATTGCATTGATACTTTACCAAAATATAATTAGAGTTGTGAAGTGAAGATGAATTTTCTGTCTGAAACATTTAATTTTACTTGGATTTATATATTCATAGAGCACAATTTCATAAAAGCTTTAACACGAAAATCTTTAATACAGCTACCAGCAATCTATGAATTAATGGCTTGTTGTTGTGCCTAAGTGGGAACACTGCGCTCAGGCAGTGTGCCTTACCATTTACTAGGCAAACTGTATAGTTACCACCAATTTTAGAAAAGTTTTAATTAGACATTTAATCAATTTTCATAGATTTGCTTTTTAACATCAGTAAAGCACTCCTGCCCCTCTACTATATTCTCTATTGTGTTGCAGAACAAATATCAGGTTGGGAGATGTGAGAATTACTGATGTATTCCCGGGACACATTTAAATTGTGGAGTGAGGAGAGAGTGGCCAAAATTAGTTTCCTCAATCGAAAGAAAAGAAGGACAACCACCTTGTCTGAAATGCACAAAAACCAACAATGAATGAAACGTTCCAGTCCTGCATTAATATTATCCTTTTTCTCTCAAAACATCTTCACTCTGAGAAGAAGAAATAGCTTGCTAAATCCAATGCTATTTCTTTAGTGAAGTTTGGTCTAACATTAGGTCTTGAATTAACACAACTTCACAGTTGGCATTGCCTGCAGCGCTTCATTTGGTAATATTGTTGCCTTTGACTCCCTTCAGAGGACAAATTAAATCGTTAAGGTGCTGACTCACCTGGAGGAGAGTATCTCCTTCCACGAATAATACATTTCAGCCTACATTTTCCAGACATGATTATTAAAAATAAAAGGGGGAAAAAAATAAAATCTTACCTCTTTTCAGTGTCAAATATCTTTCAACAATGTATTGTTACTGCTTATGCTAAAGAGTTTTGCAACTAGCCAAAGCTGGTGCAGCATTTGAGGCATGTCTGATAAAGCATTTTGCACCTTTCTCACCCATCTCCTACAGGACGGGATTCAGTTGCCTAAACTTAGTTGTTTAGTATTATTGAAAATTCCCTGGGAGATCCTATTTAGTCTTGGGCTGCTTCTCTGAAAGATGCCCAGTCACATCTACCAGCTCCATGGGGATGTTTTGGATACCCCGACATGTCTCAAGCACCACTTCAGTATTTAGGCAATGGAATCCTTTCCAGCACTGTAAGAGCATCCTTATCAACAAGAAAATTTACCAGCTGAATGATGAGAAGCACATATTTAGAGATGACGGAAAGAGGAAACACTAAGATGTGATAATCTCAATATTTATAAGCCTTGAACCTTGAGCAGATACAGTCTCTCTGTCCACTTCTGAAGAAGTTTCAGAGATTGGAGCACACTCCATCAATATGAAACAAACTGATGCCTTTCTAATTGTTTTTAAAGAATTCATGCTTATCAAACGAAACTGAGTGCTGTTGTTGGTATCTCTTCTTGTGAGCAGAGGCTTAAAATTAAAAAAAAAAAAAAAAAAAAATCTGATAGGGATTTTGTACCACCATACAGGTAACTTTACCTATCATATGAAATTGACTCTCAGTTTTGTTCTTGTTCCTGTCTTATGGCTGTCTGTTCATGTACAAAGTTTCTGAGATAAGTATTTGAGGTTTACTGATATGTTTAGAGAAATTTAGCCTTTCAAAGCATCCTCAGTGATTACTTTCTTTAAGAGTGGGGTTTAAACCACAAAATTGTATCCTTATAAGTTTTATAGTATTTGCAGTACTGTAAGAGTATTATCTCATGTTTTGGACCTCAGCTAGGAATAAGGAAGATAAAGTTGTCCTTTCCTCCACATACGCAATAGGTTGTATGTGGCTCATATTTACCCCCAAACAACATGTTGATTATTTAATGACTGACCATAAGATCAATCTAGAAGTGCATTGGGTGACATGTTGTGGCCTCTGGTATATAGGAAATATAGCTTAGTAACAAGAATTCAGCAATTCCTTCTGTCTGGAGCATACTCACAGCAGTGAATGGTTTGAATATGCTCATGGATGCTTTTTTCCATGGATGGGAAGGGACAAAAATCTTTTAAGATGATCTCAATTTGTATCTAAATTTGGACAAAAACCAAAATTGTCTGTCATGATTCAGTGCTAATGGGATTTGCTTTCCTTGTAAGAGACTCCATGGTCTTGGGGAGTCAAGACCATGCCAAATACCTTATGCCATAAAGTCAGAATGTCAAACTCTTCCTTTTGTTCTGCTGTGTGAGGTGATGCAGGACATCATAAAAAAATCATTTCTAATAATTATTTGATTTTCTGTGCATGTGTTTTTATGAATTATTTGCACCTAATATTCCACAGCACTTTCATTTTTAATGGATGCCTTCTAGAATGTAGCATTGGTCTTGATATATACAGTTTCTTCTCTAAAAATCACTGGTCTATCCTAAGTATGGAGGTAGAGTATACATCTGGAGAAATCCTTCCTGCCTCGTAAACTATTAAATTAAAATACATAGTGATGTTCGCACCTCTAGGAACATTCTGCAACAGCAGTTTCTTAAAATGCATTAACAGTACAGAAAAGCATATGCAAAGGACCAAGGAAATAAAGTTACACAGAACCACAGAATCACAGAATCACAGAATGTTAGGGGTTGGAAGGCACCTCCAGAGATCATCGAGTCCACCCCCCCTGCCAGAGCAGGACCATCTAGTCTAGGGCAGGTCACACAGGAACACATCCAGGTGGGTCTTAAAAGTCTCCAAGGCAGGAGACTCTACAACCGGCCTGGGGAGCCTGTTCCAGTGCTCTGTAACCCTTACAGTAAAGAAGTTCTTCCTCATGTTGAGGTAGATCTTCCTGTGCTCCAGCTTGTGACCATTGCCCCATGTCCTATCGCAGGGCACAAGTGAAAACAAGGTGCCCCTTTCTTCCTGACACCCAGCCCTCATATATTTATACACATTAATTAGATCCCCCTAAGTCTTCTCTTCTCCAGACTAAAAAGCCCCAGACCTCTCGGCCTCTCCCCATAAGGCAGGTGTTCCATCCCCCAGTTACCCTCATAGCCGTTCGCTGGACTCTCTCCAGTAGACCTCTGTGTCCCTCTTGAAATGGGGAGTTTGGAACTCTTTTTATCCAAATGTCATCCACTGGATAGAGTGAATGCAGGGAAAGAAAATGCTGTACTTGTAATACTTAACTGTAGACAGACGGAGAGGATTTAGTTACCTGGTGTCTGGTGATCTTAGCTGTGCAGCATATGCCAGTGGGACTCCAGCCCCTGCTCTATTGAGATGGGGAGTTCCTGTGCCACATCTCCATGTGAGCATATAAGGATGCATCCTCTGTCCAGCACCCTGCCAGAAATCCCTGCAGCCCAGCATGCAGAGGACATTTGGGTCAGTGTTTACTGTCTGTTATGTTCTTTCACTGAGCGTAGCTGAGGAGGACAGGATGCTGCTGCTTTCCAGACCAGAGTGAGGTTACTTCTTCCATGAGAGCAACAGAACAGGATCGGGCAAACAGGGAGAGAGATGAGCTGCTGCAAGGATTGGGAGCCAGTGGGGCAAACATACAAACAGGGGTCAGAGTGATGGAAAGAATGAGAACACTCTTGACCCAGAGCTTGTAAAGGGAAGGTGGGAAGAAAGACGCCTCTTTTATGAGAGAGATTGGACGTGTAAGAGATTTCTTTCAAATCCTTTTAATTTTTTTTGCTAAAAACATGCTGTGGTTTCTCTGACTTACAAAGTTTGAGCATCCCCTTTATATAATTATAAAACTTGGCTCTAGGTTTCTCAAGCCCTTTTAGTGGTTTCGGTGCCTTCTGTTTAAGGAGGAGGTGCAGACAGACCCAGCTCCAAGCCCTGTCTGACTCTGGGACTCATCAAAGACACTTTCCAGACCCACTGAGAAAATTACCCCCTGAAGCAAGAGGCCACAGAGCCCCCATAAATATCTCCATTTTCCACTACACCATTTCTGCTCATGCCTCCCCTTCCTTTGCCTGTCAGCTCATGATCTTCTTCGACTTCCCATTGCTGCTTCTCCTGTATCCCAAGAAGTCAAGTCTGTCTGGGAATGAAGATATGAGCAATGAAGTTTCTGTCATATTTATTCTACAGCCTACCTCATGGTTTTACACCACTATGAGATGCAGTGAATGATTACACAGAAAAAAGGGTTGCTTCAGGAGAGTCTCTCAGGAGCCACAGATACTCCTGAACCAGTCTGGGGCAATTGCCATAGAGAATCACTAAACCTGTCATTATAGAATAAATAATGTGAGAGTCAGAAGAAGGTCAAACCCATTTTCTCTTTTTTAGTAAACTATCTTTAAAGTGTCTGGTCAGTGTCATGTCTCACCTGCTCACCTGAAAGCCTTTCCCATTTCTCCTCTATCTGATTATGATGTGCTGCAGTAAATCTGCAAAGTGATGCCATCTCCATCAGGCAGCTGTGGCAATTGCCCTGTACCCTCTCTGCCTCCCCAGACAACTATTCTGTGTAAGAAAAGTCATCATTATTTCTACTATAAAGTAGTTTACATTTAGGGAAGAATTATGTCATCTTAACTATTTAAATACTTTACTGCTTCCCTTTTAATGCAAACAATCGAGCATTGGCTACTGAGCTAAGATAATTTTGACAGGATATTTAGCTAAAGAAAATACATACCTGAAATAAAGAAATATTTTTCTATTATTTTTGGTCACTGCAATTTCCTTTCAGATTTTCCAATCTATTGTGTTTGTTCCAGCATCTAATAACTAATATGACTGTCAAAGATGCAAAGTGCTTGAATTTAAAGTTGTCTCTGCTGGCAGATGCACCAGAAACGTGCAAACTGGTCCTCAAAAGAACTAAATAACCCGGTCTTTACTCTTTATTTACAAAGGGGAATTGACTTCCTCTAGCCTTTTCTGGCAAAAGGTTATTTTATCCTTTACTTTCACAGGCCATATTTATATGAAATTATAGTAGTCCCCTAGGACGAAAAGGAGCAGTGGTTCCTGCCTGTCTAAACCTGGTCATTGAACAGAAATATCAGTCCATGAAGCTGATGTAGTTTAGAAATCTGACCTGCTTTAACAACAAACGGTTGGGTTTAATTACAACTCAACCAAGCTTAACAGCTGGGCTGGGGAGGAAAATTGCATTGCTATTTATAATAAACCTGGAAGCGTGATGTGCCTGATGTCAAGTGATCTGCACTCTGCAACAATCATGGAAGTTTTCATCATTGTTCTCCTGCAGATAATTGCAGATAAACATGTGACACAGAATGTGCTTTCTTTTGAGTTTGAGAGAGATTTGGGAGTGGGTAGAGATAATTTGTGAGGGACTGAGACTACATTCACAAGATTCATAATTTGAGGAAATAGCTCTATTCCAAAACAGGAAGAAGAAGCCTTTAAAAGCTCCAAAGACTGATGTTCATAACAAATCTTTGAATTCTTTGCTTTGCAACTGGAATTCTATTTCAGTAATGAATGATTTCAAAATAATGATGACATCTGAAGTGGAAGAACAACATGAAAAAGAACAGTATAATTTTCAGATAAACAAAATGTTTTCTATTGACACAAATGCTATTTTAAAAGGAAATATATATCAATTGATAAGAAAGTGTGCATTTACAGTTGACCTCAAAAAACTATACAGTGGGGTTTTATATATATATATACAGACATAATTTTAGATACAGATATCCAAAATTGATTATTAATTTATTTATATCTGGATATCAAGTCTCTTATTTCTAGGCTTCGAATTAATGCAAATGCCACAAGCACATGAGATGAGAGAAGGGACTTGGGAATCTGGTTTGATTGTGTCAGCTTTGGGAAGGCATGAGCTATGCTCAGAACAACACCCACTCCTAACCTCTGGATGCACAGAAATCTACAGAGCCAACTTGTTGAATCCATCACAACAATACTTCCATTTATCTCTTTGATGGGGAATTGTCACTGAAATAGATGCTTTGACTAAATAGTTATGTACAGCTGGTAACTAATACATGGTTGTCTGTAGAAGCCTGAACAAGGTTTAATGAAGCTTTATAGCTTTTCATAGAGCTCTATTGTTTTCATCTCTATTGTCCCGTATGATCTGCTAAGATTATCTTAAATACTTTTGACACTTTTGTTAAAGGAAAGGCATCTGCTGTTCCTTGAGGCCTGAGGACTCCTCCTCTCCTGGACAGCTGGATATGAGGCTGCTGCTTTTCCCATTTTGGGGTTCAGCCACGAGTGGGGCTAAATGTGTAATCTCAATGCATATGTTGGGTGTGAACACAGCTGATCATTCAAATCAGGAAACCACACCTTCACCCACACCTGCAGAAGGAAGCAGCAAAAGGTCACATGGACTTCAATAGCATCAATAGCCCCATCCTGTGCTTTCCTCTGAAGCTGATGAGGCTTAAGTTTTATCCCCATTTCATATCCCACTGCTGCTTCATTTCTCCACGATGGTTCTTCCTCCATTCACCTTTTCTCTGCCCTTGTCTCTTCACAAATAAACAATACACATCTAATTGTTTCTCCCTATTGGCTCCCATTTTGCAAAATCTGAACTCAGCTATGTTATTTCTGGTATCATGCCATCACGTAACCTCAGCCTTATCTGCTCATACTGCTGCTGATATGTGGGCACTATGTATAGCCCTTGCAGGACTCTGCTCCTCAAAGTGCCTTCAGCACCCCTGGCCATGTATTTGTGGGGTTTGACTGACTTTCACTTAACTCTTCTTTAGCCATTCATTAAATCCATCTATCCCTTCATGCTTTGACCAGTTTCTTACACTGTACTTCATTATGTCCTGTGGGTTTTTTTTGTGTCATATCCAGTGTTTTTTTTCTTGTTCAGTCTTAGGGCAGAGTCTAGTCACCAGGCTTCCACAGCTTAGCAACTTCTTGTCCCTAAGTTCTTATCACCAATCTTTAAGACTTGATCTAAAGCCTAACAACCTCAAAAGCTACCTTCTGTGAGCCTTGGATCAAATCTTTAATGCCACTACTTAACTTTGAAAGATAAATGGGAACCTTTAATACTAAAAGAGCAGAGTGAACAATTTTTTGCCACTGTCTGGGGAAAAATCTCTTTCTCTGACGAGTAGAAGTAACCTTCCACTTGAAGCAACTCTAGTAATTGGGAATCAGATACCAAGTCCATCTGCTTAATGTGTTGATTCTTTGGTTTGACCATCTGGCACTCAGGTAGAGGTGCATTAAAAGCATGATCTTTACAACAAAATTGATTCCCCTTGGGTTGAATTCCCCAGGTAACTAGGGTATCGTTATTTTTACGGTGCCTATGCTTGAATTTCAGACTAGAAAATACTGGTATAAAGTTGTATAAGTTATATGTGTTACACTTGTTTTCAATTCCTAACCTGAAAACAGTGGAATATGCTTGTTTTGGACATTCAATTCCTCTTAAAATCACTGCAAGAATTCCACTGATTTCTGAGGGAACAGAGGTGATAACAAAATAACAGGAGCTCTTCAGAAAACAGAATCAATGGAATTAACATTTTGTATTGACAGAGCTGATTCCTTTTTAGTTGACATTACTGTGTCTGTAAGGGCTTTAGGTAATTAACTCATTAATTCAGACATAAGAATACTACCTAAGGACAAAGACCAGTCCCAGAAAGTCTTTAGAAAAAAAAAAAGATTGCATTCAGAAGTCTCATTTTATAAACTGCTATTCATTCAAAATCAGTTAAATTATTTTTCTGGCTCAGTAAGGATAGTGCTTCTAGAATTAGGATTCAGCTGAGATCAGAATCTATTTCTGTGTCCACAAGAAAAATTGGGAGAGACAATGCACTGGGTGAACATTGACATATTGATTTTACTTCTTAATCTCTTGGCGTTGATGACATTACACAGCCTTGTGTCTTCTAAGTGCAGTCCCCTTTCCCCTTTTGCCCTCCAAAATTGGTAAAGTAGTCTTTAATATATTAACAAGGAAGAGAAGTACTACATCATTAAAAGGAAAGTTATTCTTTCTCTTTTGTGAAATGATATGCTCAGATGTTTCTCTCTTTAAACAAATTTTGCAAATGCATTTCTTTGCTTGTATATGTATCAAATTCCACAGATTTGTAATGATTGGATTCTTGCCATGAAAAATAAAAGCCTATAAAATAATTAGGAAGTACACAAGATAATAATAAACTTAGAGTTTTAAATGGACTTTAATTAAATTATTGTAATCTGATTATGTATGTTCAAAGTAACTTTTTAGGAGTCAGCTTTTTCCTAGATGTGGTTGTCTATAGCAAAAAAAAAAAAAAAAGGCATTATCCTTTCTTTAGTATCAAGGACTAAGTATTGCAGAGGAAGAATTTTATCTCCCTCAAAAGAAATAGTAACAAAATGCACAAAAAGAAAAGCTTCTGAAGAAAAGTTCCTTCCCAGACTGTTGGTGCAACACGAACTTAATCAAACAGTGAAAAAGATTCTCCAAGTTCTGGAGTTCTGCAATCCAGTACTGAAACATGGATATCTTGATTACAGAGGGAGGGTTATGATGAGTCCAAGAAAATATAGACAGGAAGAGATCAAAGTTGAGATTGAAAGCTGTACAGCTTGTCCAGACTGGTATAAATCAATCTCAGTTAGCTTGTGTTTCTAAGTCTGGACAAAGCTTCTGTGGAAGGCAGTAGGGAGTGAAAGAAATGTTTGGCTAGATGACCTCAAGCAAGGATATCAGCTTTTGTATGAACTGTAGCAACAGGAACCAGTTCACTCACATGTGAGATGATTGGAGAAGAAAAACTAAAGAAATTTCTGATAAAAAACCAGTGAGTGACATGTGAGAAGTCTGACTACTAATTAATTCTTCATGGTAAATATTGGACATTTGCAATAGTCTAAATTAGCCTGAATTCAGCCAGAAGAAGAAGGGTTAATTTTCTCCTACCATACATCATACACAGGGGTAGCAGATTTACCAAGGAATTATAGTAGATGGTGTAAATCAAGAGAAGTCCAGCTGAACTCTACAGACAAACTAGATTTTGATTTTATAGTGAAAAGTGTTTAAGAAAAAAATCAGCATGGTTTTTACCAACTCAAACACAGCCTACATAGAGCTTTTGCTGGATGGGCAAGGAATAGCTGTCCAGAATGTCCAGTGTTTGACTTGTAGATCATTAGACACGGGTGCTCAAAAGCCTAGGACACTCCAACACTTAGGACAGTGTCTGTTCATTGCTGGTTTTGGTACCCTTACATGCTACACTTCAAAGAGCATGATCCTAGTTGTCCACGGCTGTTAAGACTTCTATGCAGCTCAGTGAAGTCCCATTAGTTTAAAGTGCATTTTGTAAGAGGCAAGTGTGTGCCTTCACAACAAATCATGAAGTTCACTTGACAGTATATAACTCTACTCCAGCATTCATAAGCCTTTCACAGCAAGAAAAAAAAAAAAAAATAGCTGACATAGTAAACACATTTATGTACATATCTCTGTCTCACTTGCTTTACTCTTTCGAGTATTCTTGAGTAGTAGGCTTGAGAATGGCCAGTATGGCCCAGTGGGTTGGTATGGTCCTGCAATTACATCTGTCTTCTCCTCCAAGCTATGTCTTCTCTCTACCCTGCTCCTGCCTCCCTCTCATTTCTTCATAGTCACTGTCTGCCTTCCTGGATTTTCCTCCTTAGATAAACCCAGCTGTTCAAACCTTGACCTGGTGCTGCCTTCTTCCTCACTTTATAGTCTTGCATCTTTTGGTTTCCCTCACTCCCCAGATGGAAACATACTTTCACATCCTTTGTATTTGTTGAGAGCTGTATCAGTGCTGTATTTTATTCTGTCATTGCTTGAATTTCAGGGTTCAGATTCAGGCTCCTTCTCCTCTAGCCTTCACACATCTCATGTTCAGTCTACTACCACCCAAGTGAGACTCAACAACATTTTTCCTTACCCTGGAGACATATGGCACAACCCTGACAACCTCTAGCAACTTTTCCACATAGCAAACTCTTTGTGTCCAAACACACCAACAGAATTTCTAAGTTATTTAGAGACAAGCTATCCAACTCATTGCACTCTTAAACATTCAAAAGAAATCTGTAAAATGAATGAGGCCTGTACTACACAGGATGGGGCAATGAACTGTCAAGTTTTATCAGTGTGTCTTTAGAGAGAATCATGTAACTCGTGGCTTCACTATTTCTAAATATGCCATTGTCCCAAATCTGTGCCACTGAAAACCTTCTGCTGTACAACACCATGCTTTTGTATAACTTCCTTAATCAGTAGGTATAATGGCTTGCTTCTTCAGGTCCTGTAAAACTGCACTGGCTCATTAAATTCTGTGGAACATCTCCACTGCCTGAAACGGACACTTAAAACATGAGTGTACATTTTTAAATGCATACAAAAAAACCCTGTAAATTAATTCAGTTCCCTGAGGGCCCCCTTCTAGCCCAATGTTCCTAAACAGAATTCATTATTTGCAAAATATTTCACAGATCTACACAGACGAACTGTTCTGGTTCACAGTTTAAGATTAATGATTATGACTGTTGTTTTAACTGAGTATGTGTGTACTACAAAACTTGCACACCTCATTCCAGTAAAGAAAAATGAGGAAAGCACTAGGCATGTAGATAATTTTTTTTTTTTTTTAAATCACCCTTCTTTCCTTTCCAGTAAAATAAAACTGGATTTTTAAGAAAAGGAAAGATTATCACTTTAATGTTACTCCTGAAGTAAACTACATTTAAAAAAAAAAAATAAAAATAAACCCCACTCTTCTTAACAATCCTAATAATGCTGTTTGTTCTCAGATGTGTTCTCAGATGAAATAATAAAAGCTGCTAATTTTTTTCACAGTGTTCATTTTGTAATCAAAATTCTGCTCTGAAAAATTATCACAGAGATACTGCCATGTTTGTGAAATGTAGGCCTCATTGTATTAAGATAAAGGAGGTTCCTATTCATGCCGCAGATTGCTTGTCGTTTGAGATATATTTTGTAGTCCATTTAGTCCATTTCCATAGCATGAAAAGAAAAGAGAATTGTAATTAAGTGCAGTAGCGTATACAAGACTATAATCATAATTGCCAGAATTATATTCATGATTTTCCTCACATGTTTTGCAGATGCATTCTCTTTTATCCACATGCCATGTAGTTCATGTTCCCATTTTGTAGAAGTTGCCATCAATTTATTGCCACATGTTTTATAGGTCACCACGTTTTTTCCCTCTTCCTTTGTGGAGGAGAACAAGGGTCTGATTCACTAAGAACGTCCTGCAGCTTCCATTGTTTCTCCAGTTCTCTAAGCCCCAAGGGGTACCTTTCATTTTGCATCTGGTTTGCCATTTGCTCAGATACATACTGGGTTATCACTTGAAAAGAAACTGCACCAATTGTGTGCTCAGCCCATCAGCCTGAAAGTGTAGAAAGTGTGAAGTACTTTTCCCTGGGAACAAACCACAAAACGTATTTGATATTGGAGTTTTTATTAATTACAAGTGGCATTCATAAGCCTACTGCTGAAGCCTACCACAGTGCTCTGAGTGGTGGCATTTGTGCCCATTTACACCATATAATGCAAAGTCTTCATCTAGGTTTAGTATTAGTTACAGAGTCCTAGGTGGGATTTTGTTATTCAAAATTGGTAATATCTCAGAATCAGGATTTTTTTCTTCCCTTGCTAAAACAAGTCTATGGCAAGTTAGAAATGACATCAGACTCTGGAATATGGGCTTGGTTATTATTACTGCCTGCTAACCTTCTGGAGGAGGACAAATACCAGGCTTCAACATCTGTGAAATGATGGAAGACATGCACTAGGCAGAGTGAAGCATTAGATGGCATTAATATCTCACACTGGTACCAGACCTCGATCAAAAGTCTGGCTCTATCATGTTTTCAGAGAATTGGAAGTTTTCCACCAGATAAACGAGAGCTTTTGTTAGGTCACAGGGAACAAAGAGACCAAGCTACAGAGACCTTTCTGCACTGTTTCTGTTTCCTCCCTCCCGCCCAGGATGTAAAGTGATCTTAATATTTTCTTTTTTTTTTTTTTTTTTTTTTTTTAGACTGTGTCTGCCAAGAAATGTGACACTGCCAGGATATCCTCTTGCATCTAGAAAAAAATCTTCAGATAGATCAGTGGTTACTATTTTGAGGCTTTTTTAATGCATCAGGTTTACTAGATTCAGAGCACTTGAAACATCTTGCACAAAAAAATGAGACAAGTGTTTCCAGTGACTTCTCCTTCAGTCCCTGTGTGGCTAATATAACCCCATTTTCTTAACATCTTTTTCCTATCATCTCAAAGTCCTCTGCAAAAAAAAAAAAAAAAAAAAAAATCCCCAAAAATCAAAGGTTATATGTGCACCTTTTAATGGACACATACCAGACTTACTTTCACTTCCCCAAGGTATCTTTTGTACAAAGTTAGTTAGAACTTTAAAGCTTTGCATCTTTTTGTGCTCTGTTTTTCATTTAAACTTTTGACTGGCAGACCTTTCCTTAGGTACACCTTTTATTCTCTTAAGAAATAATTTGTCAAAATCAAAGCAAAACTGGGACTTCACAGTGCTATTTTATCCTTCAGGAATGCATTCATGTTCCTTGTTTATATTCTTTATTTATCATAGTTAAATGCATAAAATATTAACACTGAAATAGGATCCTTGCGGGATAGTGAGTTGAAATAGTTTGGAATAGAGAGAGGGAAAGAATCCAAGAGCAGAGATTTGATTTACTTAGTTACTGTAGCAGCTAAAACACAGCAAACATTTTACAAGGAGCCACAGTGTTTTTACACTGAAGTCAGCAGAGTCCCTTAAAAAGGATTAGCAGAACTGATGTTCACCAGAGCTGTGTACTTCAAATACATGCCAGAAACAGAACATGGGGTTAAGTTCACTGGAAATGGTCCTCGTGGGATCCTGAGGTCTGAGACTTGCTCCTTCTGGTCACTGGAAGTCCAGCCATGAATTGTGCCTTCAAACCTCAGCGTCTCTTAAGATTACATCATGCAAAGGGCAGCCTGTGTTGAGACACATGCTTTGAAATGATCAAAAGTAATTTTCAAACATATAAAGAGTAGAATAGGATGCTTAAGGATGCATAGTGATATTTCTTGCTTCCACTATCTTCAGCCACAGCTTTTCAGTTTTTGGTCTTCAGTCTTAACCCTCATTAAGGGTTATCTGTCCTCTAAAGCAGAAAAACATTTTCACACTTATTTTACAACTAAGAATAATTAAGGCAGAAAATGAAATCTGTTTCCTGCCTAGAGCCTCAAGGGAATCAGCACAAAAGCCAGCTTGCCCTTACTCCCACTCTTAATACAGGTTGCCTCACACTCCTCCTTAACAGGGTATAAGCAACACAGTGCTTTTGCACTGACAGTCCCATCCTTGTGCTCCATTCTCAGAATTTTTTACAATGGAAATCACAATATAATATCCATTATAGCAGCTTGGAAGTAACCTTGTTTAAAACACATTTGCTTCTGTGTCTGCATTGGTTATAGAGATGAAAAAGGAATTTATGTGTGGGAATTTTCTACATCACAATTCTGCTCCTTTAGAGGTTGAAGCTAAACTTTTCTGAAATTACCCAGGTATTCTGTGCTGCTGCAAACTTTGTCTAATTTGCTCTTCACAATCACCCACTGACTAGATACGTGTTTCAAATAGCAGGCAGGCAGGCAGGAAGGAAAGACTAGTTGAAAGAATTTGGAAAACTGAATATACTAAATGAATACACTAAGCACTCAGAGGAAAAAAAGTTATTTTCCAGAGGGAAAAAAAAAAAACACACACACACACAAACTTAGAGTGTTTTTTTATGTCCTAGAGTTTCTTTCTCCTAAAACCAAGAGTTATCCACACAGAAAGATCTTCTTGGCAGGAAGCCCATTTCCCAGAGAAAAATTTGTTTAACTACAGGGTTTTGGATATTTTTATTTTTTTAATCCCAGTATCTGAGGTTAGGCAATCATTAGATTACATTAAATAAAAAGATGTCTCTGTTGCATTTTGTACTCCATTAAAACAAAGACAAAAGAGGTTGCATATTTCTCTGTGAAAATTTACTAAGCTATTTTTTATCCCATGATACAGAATTGTAAACAAAATAGCTTCATCGTATCCCTTTCATTTACGAATGCTGAGAAATTTCAGAGCTAAAACTAGAAAGTTTTGGGTTTGTTTCATTGAAGTGACCTGTATTTTGACATCACATACAGCAAAAATATCCACTTTTACTGGAAGTGTGTGGAGAGTCTGTCTAATGGAAAGAGGTCTGACCTGGGCTTCAGAAGATCTGTATTCATTTTCCACTTCAGCTGCAGACTTGGTGTGATTTCATCTAACAAATACATCAAAAGATAACACAAAGGTAGAAATATACAGAGAGTTCGTAGAATCAAATCAGAATTTGCAAGTAATAAATAGAGGCTTCCCAATAGACTGTCATTATATATATAAATAAAAAAATAGCTTCTTCAAGGGTGTTTAAGACTTACAGCCACCCCTAGTCTCCAATAGAAGGTTATCATTTTCACTCTCAGACTCCATCTGGGATCAGGAAAAAAACCCCATCTTGTATTACTTGAAGCTGACATGCACACAACTGTCAGGAATCTCACTTCCTCCTGAGAATTCTGCAGACTTGGGAGATTTTAAGTGCTCCCCAGGAGAGGCTGAATTCTTGGAAACCTCTCTGAATATCACTGATTATTTGGCTTCATCATGTGCAAGAGAGACCTTCGTGAGATATCTAATAATTCTTACTGACTCCAAGCTTTTGGCACCGTTTCTTTCTTTGTAGCATCAGTATGTGAGTGCTTACCAAGACATGATCAAAACACATGCTTCAAAATTACATGTAACTTAAAACAAGTAATTGAAAAGTTACATGATTGAAGAGCCAAGCACCTTCCTTGGATATCTCACCATTCTCTGGTGATGTAGTTGATCTTCCCTTAAATAATGAAGGCAAATCTGAATGTGGTGATTCAGTGATGTGTTTAGGAAACCTAAGCAAGTTCTGAGTTAAGTGAGGAGAAAATTAGTGTTGGAAAGAGCTATTATATACAAACAATGCAAGGGCTCAAAGTGATAAGCCTCCATATCAGCACCTTGTTGACATTGTCATATTGTTTTCAGTTCTAGATTCAGCCTAAGGAATTCTTCATCATACTTCTTACATAGAACAAGTGTACTCCGAACTTCCACAGCCCTTGAGGTGTGAACCAGATATTCCTCTAAGGACATGTCCCTCTTTTCTTAGCCTAATATGATCCAAATCAAAGACAAAAGTTTATTTTCCTGTCTCTACTGATAGCCAAACTGGAAGTAAGAGGTATCTATTTGATGCAAAAACAAATTGGAAAGAGCATAGTTTAGGGAATTCAAGTACAATGAAAGATTAGTAGCCCTGGAAATGGAGACTGAGAATATAAATCGAAAGTAGGTACAGGGAGGTAAGAGGACTTGGTACTTTGTGTGCATTGCTGAGGTTTGGGACCTAGGAGAGGGGTATAACAATACTGTGGCACCAGGAGCTGGTAAGGAAAGGGATGTCACATAAGAAGCAAGATGGAATAAGATGTATTAGGAGAACAAAATTGGTTGGATAGGATTAAGACTAATGAGAAGTATGTGAAAGCAAATCTGGAGTTATTGTGGTGAGGAAAGAGAATTCGAGAGACACTGAAATTGAATAAGAAAGAAGTGGAAGGCTGAGAATAGGAGAGAGAAAAGAGAGTCTCTAGAGAAGAAGTCTGGAGGTGGCAATAGGAAAGACTGGAACAAGATCCTTGCACTGGCAAACTCATAATAAATAGGGGAAAACAAACAGCAGTTCAGGAAGGCTGTTATTTTTGGTCATTCAGCCAACCCACTCATACTAGTGGTGTTGTGCTTGGTACTACCAGCCCACACTGATAGTCTGCACACCCATCAGCAGCTGGTTTGTTAGCATCTCACCCCTTCCTTTTCATAGCCTGCAAAGACTCCACCAGTGGGAACACTATAAGCCACTTCTGCAGCACAGAGCCTCATGGGGTTTGCAAAATGTGTGCTAATCACCCCTTAAGAGGAACTTCATGCTCTCGTGGTTATCCATTATTTTAGTGATAGGAGTCTGAAATGTGAGTTAAGCTTCCAATCCTACCAGTGAACAGTGTAAGTTTTAATACTGCACCAAGGATGAGATTATGTTTTTTATTAATTTCATTCTTGAAAATCTAGTAAACTATATGTGAAAATCCTCCTTAAAAACTGTTGTGGTTTGAGTCTTGGGGGTAGGAGAGGCAACAACTAGGACCCTGAGGGTCCCAGGGGGGAAGCAGTTATTCCCTCCCCCTTCCTCTTCCACACTCTATAAAAGAGGCAGGAGGTGGGTGCTCCAGGTTGGGAGAGCACAGCGGGGCTGCATCCACGTGGTGCCAAGCAATCCTGTGCCATCTGAGATCTGGGTTCTGTATAGCTTGTGTTTACTTTATTTTCCCTCCATCTTTGTGTATATATCTGCCTCCCTTCTTGTTTTCTTTTCCCTATTAAACAATATACTTTATTTTTATTAACTTCAAATCAGTGCAAAGCCTCTCTTACTCCTGACTTCCCTTTTTATCTCCCCATCTGGAGGAAAACTGAGGGATAGGGCGGGGGAGCACAAATTCTGCTCTGTGGCGTCCTGCCCTGAGCCCTTTTTCAGAGACAAAAACATAGTTATATTAAGATTACAAAAATCAGGCATGTAATAGTTAAATGCATAAGAAGTCTTCGATTGACTGTATCTTTTCTCACCCTCCACCCTCCACTGGAATACAGCTGGAGTTCATTAATAATTTTGAAGCACTTAGAATGACAGAATATCCCATATGGAATTGAACAGAAAACTTTGGCTAGGTAGTGTTCAGGAAAAAAAACAACAACAACAACAACAAAAAAAAAGCCACGCATACATAAGAAAGACAAAACAACAGACTGTATAATTGCATTTCTGGACCAAATGAGAAATGTTTATTAATATTAATCTTTTAGTGGAGCCTGGGAAACAGAGGAGGGATAGCTATCTCTGTGTGTCATCCTGATTGTATGTGTCTTACAAGTAATTACTAAGTACAGCATTAATAGATGGTGTTTAGAACTTTGTAGGTTGGTTGATGTGTCATTCAGGATATATAACCTATTTCAACAACTGCAAATGGTTCCTGTGGCAGTCCTTTGCATCAGCTTTGGTGTGGGGAGACAGAAGCAACAGCTTGGTCTTGTGCTAAAAAGGCACCACCACAACCACTTAGATGTTAGAAAACAAACCAGGCAAACTGAGAATTGTCTTCCTCATGTATTTCAGTGAAATTACACCATGATCAATCTAAAATAAAATAAAATAATTAAAAAAAAAAAATATTTCCTATTTCCTAGTTCACTTCATTCTCATAATCAAAGGGAAGAATTTTTGCAGGTGTGAAGGCACCAAATAATGAAGAGGTTTGTTCTCTTTGTACAATATAATAATCTAAGAATACAGCTGAAGGATGTTCACCTCCAAAGCAAGAATTACCAAAACCCACACTATATAAATTTTTGTAAGTGTTGTCATCACTATAGATTTATATGAATGCATATATCTTAAAAACACAATACCTTCAGATGCAATACAAAAACCTCTACCAGGAAAATGTTCCGCTTTCAAGTATTTCTTCCCATGAGGTCAAAATGAGAAAAGAGAGGATCTATGACAGGTGTTTCTTCTAGCACTTAATTTTCCAGTACGAAGGCACTCAGACTCTGGAGTGTAAGGCTCTCTACAGAATAGATCTGCCACCTGAACAAATGAAATACAGGATCGGTCTTTTTCTCAAAAGGTATTTCTGATTAATGTTGACAGATCACTGTGGTGCTGATGATCAATTAGTTAATGTTTGTACAGTACTTTGGAGATGTAAAACTCTTTTAGTACTAAGCATTACTATGATTACAAGTACACTTCAAGATCCTTAGGTAACTGTTGGGAGTACAGTAGACATGATCTTAATCTATTAATAGTCCTTTATAAGTGCAGTTGTTCATAAACTGACAAAACATCACTATTGTAGTATAATTTTATTTTTTTTTGTTCCTAGATAGCATGGGTGTCATGAATGTTAATGGCGAGGAAGCAAAATTGCTCCTGTCATCTTCTTGCCATTTTTGTGCATATGGTATATGAAAGAGTCTGTCTCCTTAAAATGACAACAGAGAATCACATCCCCCTAAGACTCCAATCATCTGCATAAGGTCTTTAATTTGGGATCTGAGTGCCAGATAATTAGTGGTTAAGGTAGAATCACACTGCTTTGTGAGTCCCATAGCCCAATTAGTAAATCAGATTGTAAAAGGTTACTAGAATGGGCCTTTAACCTTATCAGCATATTACTGTTATTGCGTCTGCTAGACAGAGCATCCTGTATCAGGGACAGAAGAAAGAAAAATTTAGTGTCATAGCAGATAATCTGCTGATGTAAATTGGTACAGATCTTTATTTACATCTTCTGGGAACTTGGCTCCTGGCCTCATAGACACTGTACGTAGTGTCTGCAAATTGGTGTCAAGTAGCCAATGAGGGTAAGTGAAAAACTACCCAGGCTGGATGTATGTGTCTGCCAATGGAAAAAAAAAAAAAAAAATCCAAAATCACTGAAACAACAAGCTTTCCAAGCAAAAGAAGTCAGTGTAAACTCAATTAAGGCTAGAGAAGAAAGAGCAAGAAAATAATTAAGGCAATAAAAATGTATTTTTCAGTCATTCTCTTACCTCTTCACATGCAGACTTGCACAATCACACCCCCATGTCCCCAAGTGTCCACCAGTGTTGGTTATTCCTGAGAGAGGGTTTATCAAAGGAGTGTGTCCAGAGACAAGGTGGAGCTGCAGGTAAAGGTCATCGTACCTGATTTAAAGATCTCTTTGTCCAGCCAGCCCTGAGAAGACCCCACGTCTGAAATGTGGCCAGCAGGAGCTGGGCAGACTTGCAGCCAACCCACACTGATGGGAGGGAAAGTGACTGTCAGAGAGACACAGGAGTCACCCAGCTGAGACTGGGATCAGTGTGGGTCATGGAGAGGGGCACCTCATTGGCCCTGCCTATGTTGCCACATCCAGATGGGCAAAAGGTCTCAGGAGGGAAGGCAGGCTAGCAGAGGTAGCTTTTACCCAGTGCATTGCTGCGTAAGTCTTGGGCAACCACTTCACCTCTGTTGCCTGCTTGCTCCTTCTGCGAATTGGAAGTGACAGCTCTGCAAAATCTGAAACATTAGCAATACTAATTCTGTTTGTAGGAATATTTGTTCTTCTTAGTGTTACAGCAGCCTGCTATTAGTCTCCAGCTCTCATTTATTTTTGCTCAATGCTGTCCACACAATCACAAATTCTCATTATGAAAATAATTGCTGCCTGTAACATTGTGTTTTTGTTTGAGAATATATTTCATGTTCATGAGGTCCTATTAAAATTATCTAGTCTGACCTCCCACACAGTGCAAGCATTATATTCTCACTGAGCCATTCTTACAACAAATCTCACAGCAAAGCTATTAAAAATATCAGCATATGTTCATGGACCAGGATGCCACTGTACAAGCCACATAACAAGGGATCATCCCTTCCCTGAAGAACTAATAATTTAGCTGGGTCCTGCAGTAGGGTGAGAGGAAAGAAATGTGGCTGTCCTGAAGATTATTAAGAGAATCTGTGGAAAGCCCAGAGTATAAATCTTCTAGCTCCCAGTGTATTGTTTTATCCCCAAAGCCATCCTTTATTGTGATGAATAAAAGAAAAAGAAAAACTTCTTTTGCTATGGTAATTCTCTGTCACCTCTCTTTTTTTAATCAGCATAATTTTTTAAGATAACACTCAGTTTGTTTACTGAGAAAGCAGTCAGACTTCAAGTCCTCTTCTCAACAGCTGAGATCCTTAAGAACCTCTGCACTGGAGTCACAGGATGTCTGCGTTTACCACTGTTTGATTTTTTCTGATACTACACACCACGCACCACTCTCATTACAAGCAAAGCAGCCTTGTGAAGATGG
Source organism: Merops nubicus (assembly GCF_000691845.1). NCBI lineage: Eukaryota > Metazoa > Chordata > Aves > Coraciiformes > Meropidae > Merops > Merops nubicus. The sequence continues at coordinate 46,650 of NW_008615700.1, read as the reverse complement.
AAAGCCTCCCTTGTTCATTTAAGGGCTGTACTCTCAACCTGTGTCCTGCTTTCAGCTGGGATGGAGTTAATCTTCTTCCTAGTAGCTGGTACAGTGCTGTATTTTAGATTTAGAATGAGAATCATTTTGATAACACACTGATGTTTTAGTCATTACCAAGCAGGGTTCACACTCGGTCAAGGACTTATATTGCCCTGCCAGTGAGTATGCTGGAGGTGCACAACAAGTTGGGAGGGGCCACAGCTGGGGCAGCTGACCCAAACTGCCCAAAGGCATATTCCATACTGTATGATGTCATGCTCAGTATATAAATTGGGGAGAAAGCTGTCCAGGGGGCTGCTGCTTGGGAACTCGTTGGGAATTAGTTGAGGGTGGGGAGTAATTGCATTGTCCATAAGTTGTTTTGTATATTCTATTATTATTATTGTTATTTCCCTGTCTTTTCTTGTTCTCTTAAACTGTCTTTATCTCAACCCATAAATTTTACTTTTTTTTCCCTATTGTCTCCCCTATGGCACGGCAGGAGCGGATGGCTGTGTGGTGTTTAGCTACCTGCCGGGTTAAACCACGACAACCTGCTACACAGGGCATTAGCTTCACAACTCCCATTAGCTCCCACTGTGTTGAGTCAAGAATCAAGTGCATAAAGGATGTCAGGCATTGCACACTCGCAGTAATCAGATTTGCTGGTCACTTAGCCCCAGCTGCACTTAAAAATGTGTGTTTAGAATAAAAATGTGGGATAGTAGCAAAGCTGAAATACTTGACAGCAGGAGGGTTGTTTTTGTTTTAGGGTTGTTTTTGTTTTTGTTTTTTTTTAGGCCACATAAAATATACTTTAGATGCCAATGTACAAGGAGAATCGTCCCAGATTGTTAATGCAGTGTTGGAATTTAAATAGGCTTTTACCAGAGCAGATGTTGGTACTGTCACAGCAATTAAACTTTCCAGCTATGCTTTCTTGTGTATTTGGAGTTATTTATACGATTGTTTGCACTGTCCCGAGGCCACAGTCTCTATCAGGCCTCCATTGTGCTGAGTGCCAGATGAGTACAAATAAAGAGACAGTCCCTGCCCTCTTGAGCTTCCAGTCTGCAAAATAATGTCATTACTTTTCGGCTCAGTGTCACAGTTCAAGGAGAAGCATCCTGGCTGGAGGGGAAATAGCTGAAACTGCAGGAGTTGGTCTGTCTTTCCCCTTTCACAGAGGAACGTAACACATAATAACAGCCGGCTCTTTTCTCTTCACCCCGTGCTCCCTGCTGTCAAACTCTGCTTGCTGCCGTGGCATCTGACAAGCAAACCTTTCCTTCAGCCTCACCTTGTTTTTTTGGTACAGGAGTGCATTATTAACAACATAAATTATAGTCTGAGGTCAGTGCTATCAAGCACATGGGACTGAAATTACATGCTTTAAAATAAAAATGTCAGTCTGGCAGGTGCACGTGGCCAGCTCTGGGAAATATTTTTGACAAATAGGAAATTTCTTTGAACATAAAACTGGAAGAGAGAAGGATTTGCGAATTTTGTTCAATTTTGATGAAGTAAAAAGTTATTATTAGGAATATTTTTTTTCTAGATATTCACACATTTCTTAAAAAAAAAATCTGTTCTGAAAAAAAGAAAGCTACATAAAAATGTTAATTAACAAATATTATGGCAATAAAACAGAGCATTCCACCTGAATTAAATATTAAATATATGAGGTTTACTCAAAACAAAGCAAAATATTTTGAGGGAAAATATACATGGAAAATAATATACTTTAAGCTCTATTTTCATCTTTGCCTTTTGATTACTTTCAATGACTAAGCCTCAGAAATGCAGCAGTCATGCAACTCTGTTTATTACTTGAATTTTAAGGCCATCTTTATTTAAATGACTGGGAAAAAAGTTTCAGAATAGGTTGAGGTCTGAGGTCAGCTTTTGTTTCCACTTCAGGTGCATTTCAAATCCCATGGACTTTTGTAGTATGTTTGGATTTGCAAATATAACAGGAAGAGAAGTGCAGAATCACAGAATCACCATGGTTGGAGAGGACCTCTGGGATCACCAAGTCCAACCTTCCTCTCAACATTTCCCTAACCACTAGACCATAGCCTCAAGTGCTACATCTACTTGTTTTTTTAAGACCTCCAGGGATGATGACTCCAGCACCTCCCTGGGCAGCCCGTTTCAGTGCCTCACCCCTCTCAGTGAAGAAGTTCTTCCTAATATCCTATCAAAACCTCCCCTGGTGCAACGTGAAGCCATTTCCTCTTATCCTATCATCATTATTAGCTGTGTAGTTGCCATTGAAAATTTACATTGCCCAAGACCACGTGGAAACTTTAAAGTTCAAATGACAGTACAGACCTCTTGTTTAGCCCTGATATACAGTCTAGCAAAAAGAGATGACTTTTTTTTTTCAGTATTTGTACTAATCTTTTGTATGATTATGCTCACACTTTATGAACCAGGGACTAAAGCACATCAGCAGGAGGTTATGAAGTGTCCATGGGCCAACAGGCACATTCCTGAATCTGTTTCTAAGGAATGGCAGCGCTGATGGTTATAGATCATCCTGTTTTCTAAATTCCTCACCTTACTTTTCCAAGCAGAAATGACAAACTAAACGAAGCCCCTGAAAATTATTGTCCAAATGATTGTCCAAAAGTGTAATGATAAAGTTTCCTCTTATTTCTTATGTTTTCTTGGTAATCTGGAGAAGAATAGCAACTGTTACTCTGTGGTAAGGGGCTGATCACAGGCAACAGAGGTAGAAATTTCTATTTTATTGATATTTTTATTTGAATCTGGACATGCACAGACTGGAGTAGATGACAAAAGGCAATAATCTGCTTTCTAGACTTACCCAACGACTCTGGCAGCTCTACAGGGTGACACCTCCTGGATGCTCTCAGTGGCTCTTGTTAGGTAATTTCTGCTAAATACTTTGCAGCATTTATCTCTAATTTAGTCACACAGAGCGGTGCAGCACTTGTCTCTTAGTTTACACCTGAAGATCCAGCCTTGAAGTACATTAGTTTTTTCCATACCTATTGTTTGATGTTGGCACAAACAGGCGAGTTACAAGGGCAGATCAGAATGACACAAAATTGCAGGTATCAATCCATAATTTTCTATTATTGCCTCAACAAATTTAGGGAGTATGAATTTTTGCTGAACACCAGCTCTGTTTTCTGTATCCAAAATATATTGCACATCAGTAGTAACATGGAACACCAGACCATTTGGTTACAGATATAGAGTCCTTTAGCTTACCATCATGAAAAAAAGCATACTTAGTAGGACAGAGGGCCTCCAAGGCTGTGCAAGAGCATTCATAAACATTAGCTCCTAGATGCAAACAACAGAGAAATTACCGACAAACATTCTGGCTATGTTCAGACCACACATGTATTTTCTGATAGTGCAAGAGACGATATTTCTGAGAAGCTGTGATTGCAAGATTACAGCTGGATATTGCTGACATCATCTTTGGCTTTTTTCTTCCTTCTACAGTCTTCACTAAATATGAACAAAAACTTACTCCACTGTCCATAATTTGAGGCACATGAAATGTGAGTATAGCACACTAAGTGAAAAACAATTCTATAAGGGTTGGTGTCCCTGTTCCAGTAGCATGCTGTTCTTTTCCTTCATATATAACAACCCTCCTGCTCTGTCTCCAAAGTATTCATCTATTTTCCCCATGTTTCTCAACATTTATACCAAAAATTTCCAACTGACATGTCAGCACCCCAGGGCCCTAAGTCACTGGTAGTCCATGCAAGTAGGACTTCTACAGGCAGGTCAGCAAAAGCTGAGGACTGACAGCCCTGTGACAGTTCCTCATGTGGTCCAAGCCAGCTCAGGAACTGTTCAAGCACACTGACTAAGGTCTGTGACTCACTAATGAATCCCATTGTGATCTCACTGTTGGTTTTAATGCTTTCAAAGATCTTAACTGTTGAAGCACATTCTGTAATTACACACCCAAGCCAAACCCAGACTTCTGCAGGCTCATGTTCCACCATCAGACAATGCCATGCTAACATGATAGACTCCACTGGGTCAGGCAGAGGTTTCCTTCAGACATATGGCTGGGACCAGCTTTCACTTCTCAGTCATTAGAGTTTTGTTACTGGAATGAAGCACATTCTGTAATTACACACCCAAGCCAAACCCAGACTTCTGCAGGCTCATGTTCCACCATGTTTTTTTACTGGAAGCAATACAAAAATATATAAATGGTCATTGCTTCATCTCACAGGGCTGCATGACCACTTGCATGCACCTCATTTCTTGTCTGAAGCTCCTGGCAAAGGCTATAACCATGTGTTACGTGAATTAGGGTGAAACGTGGGCTTGGTTTGCTGGGTGTGGGCTACCTGTGTAAGGCTTTGCCTTTCAATAAGCCCTGTGAGTGTAAGTCAGTGAGGCCTGTGCTTTGCACAGGGATGGGTTTAGCACTTTGAATATGGATGGTATCAGACCATTCCGTTTCATGACTTCAATTTTCTCAGTGAGCACATGAGGTCTGTACATGCTCAGTGGTTGTCAGAGTCAAAACAAAGCTATTTTCTCTTCCTCTGCTAGCCTGCTGATTATTTCTATTCCCACACTGCTAGGGTATCCCATAGTAATCACTGTAAAGATGTAATGAGGTTTATAAGTCATAGTTTTCTACCCCCAGACAGTGAAGTGGCTGAAGATATACAAGTGGAAACACCGGTCAAAATCCACATCAGCCAGTGCAAGCTAGCCTTTTCCAGTGTTTTGTTTTGGTTTGGTTTTTTATTTTGTTTTCTGTTCGTTCTTTTTAATACAGACTCACATGGATGTCTCATCACTTCTAATACAGGTTTCTGGGCAGTGCTAAACAAAGAAAAGTTCTATGAATATGCAATTATCATCACTGAAAAAAAATATTCTAGAGTCTAAATGCTCTCTCTTGTAAGATCTTTAGAAAATTTACCTTTGTGGAGCTGTAATAAAGTGGGTAGGCAATATCTCTGAGAAAGCTGAGTTTGCCTTTAGGGAAGAATTAGACAATCTAAAAATTCCTCTCTGAAACATCTCTTTTGTTGAACAACTGAAGCTGCCATAATTAAGCAGTGTTTTGTTCTCGAACAGGTTTGTTTACATTTGAGAAAATGCAATGGAACAATTAAAATTTAATAACATGGTAAATAAGATCTGAATAATTTATTCAGAGCAAATAAAATGAATGTTGATGATCACATTTTTTGAGACTAGGCAAAAAAAATTACTTTTACGACTGTATAGAAATTTTGTTGTTTTGTTTGGAACAAACAAGCTTATATTGGATCCATCATTGAAAAAGAAAATAAAACTATTTCTGTTTAGAGACAGAAGTACATGTAAAGCATGAACTCACTTGAAATTAGATAAACATGAATAATATAGAATTTATGAAATGGCAAATGCTAATTTTGAAATATCATGTCAACTTTTCCCTATAAGCAATTTTATATATGTATACTTTTTTGTGTAGTTATGCATTTCTTTATACTTTTGCAATGGAAATAGTAGAAAGCCTAATTTTTTTGCTATTAACAGTAATGGGATCTGTACCGTTAGCTTCAATAGTGCATGACCAAGGCTATTATTATCATTATTTGTTACAAAGGCATCTAGAAGCTCTAAATAAATAAATAAATCTCAATCGCATTGTACCTATGTATAAAGGCTTACAAGTTAACAGCATGCTTTGTTATACAGACTCCACTACTTCTGATGAAAGCCTTTTCCCCAACAGTATGTATTTAGCTTTTTCTCTGAAAAAGACTTAAATAAGTCAAATGATGCATCTTCTATTTGCTACATGAAATATTTTCTATCTCATAATTACTTACTTACACAGTCAGTAAAGAAAGTTGTGTTTATTTTTCTCCAAGTTTATTGTTTTCAAATACTGAGGAATATTTTAAATACAGGGGAACAGTTTTGCGTGATTTGCAGCTCAAATTAGTACACTCAGAAAACATATTGATGGATGGCTGCTTAACTCTGCAAGTTCTGAGTCCGGGTGATTCATGGGCCAAAAACATGAAAGAAAAATTGTTTACCAGTTTTTAATACAAAGGAATAAGGGCAGAGTGCCTCAGTGAAAATCAATAGTAACAATCCTTCAGAATTTTACCTACTCAGGCCTTCAAGATCTAGCAGTCCAGTGGATGTTTAAAGCACTTTTAGAGCATAGTCAGGAGTCTGAGAGGATCTCTAGTCCAACAGAGAATTATTGCTGCAACGCTAGGGAATGCAAGAGTAACAGCTATTAAACCCATAAAATGCAGAGTCAGAGACACATGTGGACCATGTGAAGTTTAATGTTTCCTGCAGCCTTTGGATTGCACAGCGTATAACCGGGTCCTGTGTCATGGCTGGACTGAACTGAAAAGCAGCTTTCAAACTACACAACAGAACCCCAAGAAATTAATTAAAACAAAAAAATCATTCTTTTATTTAATTGAGGGGTTCAATCTATCTTCTATGCAACCTCAATGTTGTATCACTTATTTTTGTGGATTCACATGTAATAAAAAAAGAAGAAAAACTGAGGCAAGTAGCATGATTTCAAGATACCAGTTAAAAAAAAAAATATAAAATTAGTCTCTCAGACATATACTCAAATTTCAGGGTTATTTTGTGTCCTTGCAATACTCTGTAATATATACTATGCAACATCCACAGCGACTGACAGAGTTATTCATGTAAATAATGAAAGAGGAAATAAAAGAGCCAGTCTGATGGTATAAAATGATAAAAATGAATAAACAAGATGAATACTCAGGATCAAGAGCCAAAGAGATGAGAAGAAAAAGGGGCAGGGAAAAGGACATTCTGATCAGATTATATAGCACCACTGAGTACTGTTGGGATATTTTCAGCCTTTTGAAGAAGTGTCCATTTTGAAGCTACTGCGTTTCTTGCAAGAGTCACACATTTTGCTGGAGATGTCCTACAAGTGTGATTTTGATCCAGTAGTCACTCAAGTATGTCATTCCAGTGGTGAGTTCTGGATTCACAATGATATAAAAACAGAGAACTCAGCACTGCCATTGAAATAGGCAGTCTTGGTCCCTCCATGCCCTGTGTCTTCTCCCTTTCTGTCCTGGCACAGTCCTCCAACCTGACATTAATCTGGAGTGAAACTGAAAATAGATTTAATCTGCTCTGTGGTTCACCTGGTTGCCTAGCTGCACAAAGGTTAATGTTGAATATTTTGGTGCACACTTTCTCATTTTAGTCTGATAAAGCCTAGAGCTTGAGTCTGCAAGTCTTACCTCTGTATTAATGGGGCAATGCCTGGGAAGGTTGTGAAGGACAAAGACATCAGGGCAGATCTCAGAGAACTTGATGGAAACACTAGCCTGATGAAAAACCTGAAGTCTGCAAGTCTCCTCTGGTCAATGTTGAACCAGATTTCTGTCACTGTTGTATTAAGTGAAGAGAGCCTTTGACTATAGTTTATCTATTTATGGCAAATGACATTTATCTAGCACAATGTGTCTAGATAAGAGCAAAAGCAGAATCTTTGTTGGCTTTGGCTGGAAAGGATTGGTTAAAGACTCATTCTCCACCAATAAGGGTTAGGTATTTTGAAGAACAGATATGAAATGCAGCAAGCAAGAGTGTCTCCACCTCACAGTTCCTCTGGGCATGGAGTGAACTAGCTGCTGCTGAGCAGGAAATCAGGTGCTGTGAACCTGTACACAGTCATAGCAGAGGTGTGAGGACTGACATGCCTACTTCTGCCAGGCTGGAAGAGATGCTTGCTGTGGTTACCCAAAATCATAAATTTGAAACTTGAAAGCATAAAGTTGATCTTCAGGCTTAATAAACTGCATGGTAGGCAAACCTTTCTGAAGTCCCCAGAATCTCAGAGCCACCATGTTATAGTGAGCTCATTGTAGCCACTTTTGTGTTTCACTGCAAAACTCAAGGCTTAACCTGCAGTACCAAATTTAACAGTGTTGGACATGCAGTGTTAACTGTCTGAGGCTGCTAAAGATCATTAGCTAACCAACAGTTGCTTTATTAATTGCTGCAAAGCCCATAAATAAAAAACTCCAGTCATTCATTAAATATACAGTGTAAATCATTTCTACCTGCAGATCATGTCTTTGTAATGCAAGAACTCACGTGTACTAGTAGCAAACAGCAAAACACCAAAAAAATCTCACTAAGAAACTATTTTTCTCTGTAGGTTTTTTATTCTTCCTCATCCTTCACCACTAAGTCTCGTGCTTTATTCTATGAAAGTTTCCCTTTTTTAGCTCTGTTATCAGTAAGCAAAAATGCTTCCTACAGATGAAGAGATATCTTTTTTTCTCCATCTGCTGAGGAATTTTCTTTACTGTGCTCTGGAAATTTGCCAAAATGGAAGGAGATAACAATTCTGAACACGGGGTGGACGGCAGACGTAAATCCAACAGAGAGATAAATGACAGCAGCTGACTGATGATGCAGAAATTTCACAAAAGCTGTTTTGTTTATTCTCACTGAATCTGGTATTTTCTTCTTCCACTTGTGTCACTGAGAACAAGGATAATTCAAATCACTCACTGAAGGAAGTGCAGGGGTTTTTTAATTCTGTGAATTCTGCCCTTTTTGTTTTGGTAATCCATATTAATGAAGACAGACCCTTCCATTGCAGGTGATTATTCACTGGGGCAGTAAGACAGTGCTTCACAAGGTGTCTAGTTATACTGATACCAACAGCCTTTTTCATCTTTTCTTTCTACTTTCAATTACACAACTAATAAATGGGTTATTAAGAGAGATGGTCTTTGAAAGCTGCACAGTGTTCTCTGGCTTAGTGGCTTTGAAAAAATAACAGGTTCCTTTTTTCAGGGTAGTTTGCAAGGTTGAAGACTTTAGTCATCAATTACCTTGTTTATAAGATATGGGAATATTGGAAGACAGATTAATGATTTTAACCTATCTACTAATTTGTCATGGAAGACTTGGATTATCCCTGCAAGGATATATCAAGCAGGTTGCACATCACTAAACCCAAACACAAGTTGAACACTTTCACATAAATCCATTCCAGCAGCAATTAGTTTTTGGCCCAAGAGAATGGTTGATACGTGCCTCATAGTTTAGTGTGGAATTTTTTGTTAATTATAATGAATTTGCTTTAAAGAGCAAATACAAGTACTAGTTTGACCCAATGGGGTTCATTGTGTGGTGGCCGCTATGGTTGGGTGATGCTCTTAGATTCAGATTTGAGGATCAGATCCACCTCCTGATGCCTAGTGGGAGTCAATAGAGAGACTCCTGCTCTCAGAGGTTTCTGGATTAGGTTTCCCCTTCAGAATTAGAAGTAGCTCATTCTCAGAATGAGGAGATAAAAGAAAACAAACTGTAAAAACAGTTAAGCATGCTCTTCTTTTTCTTTTTCTGTGGGCTGCTTTAGGCATTGTGTTGAACAAGTCTATAAAAACAGCTTCTTGTGAATTACAATTGTTATATATTTCCTTTTAAAGAAAGACTTGGCTCTTTGCCCTAAATAGCACAAAGGACTTTTTTTTTTTTTTTTTTTAAATGATTTTCCATTCAATTACTAACAGAACGTTAAGTTTAAACATTGGCTTTCTTCCCAAGGCTTCCCGAAGACTGATACGTTCATGTCTGGGGTGGTGTGTCTCAGGCAGGCTTTTTTTTCCCCCATTTATGTTATGTTTAATCAAGTTTCATTTTATTTATAGTGCTTAGCTTGGAGAAATAGCTATCTCTAACTCTTACTTAGGAATTTATTAGAAGGGGCCCTTCTTTTACTGTCCACTTACAAGTATTCACAGTGATGTTACTTTTCATTTTGAAGTTATCTGTGCCCTTTACAGTCCTGTTATACATACCACTGAAATATCTTCCCAGTTTACATGTTTATTTCAACAGAGACCGTATATTTAAATAATAGAATGGCTAAATGAATATATGTTAGTCTACCTCGTTCAGTAACAATGATGGTTTACCAGCACATGCTGTAAATCCAAGTCCTCTGCTAGTAGGTGCATCATGGAGTTACATTAATAGCCCTTTTACAATTTGGTTATAACAATCATGCAAATGTAGCCTTGCAACCTGAAGTCAGCTCCTTCCTCCTAGCAGTCCTCACTTCACTTCAGTAGCTGTGGTGATCGCAAAGATTTGACAGACATCAAACTGTGCACTAAGTAAGAACAAGTCCAGCTCTTGGTTTATCTTTAATTTTATAAATTATCTGGATAACTGATGTCACTTCCGTCTCCCAGGTGTAGCTTGGAGAGCCCTTTGTGTCCTAGAACCATTATTAACCACATCAGGTCTTGTCCTGATGAATGCTGGATCAAACTGACCCTAGAAGAACAACTCTGCAAACTCAACTCCTTGCTTGTTTTAGGAGCTGGTTGCTCTTATCTGTTGTAATTGCATGACCTTCAATATGCTTTGTATTCTCACTATGAGGCATGCAACACTTCCAAATATTTCTTCCATAAATTTTAACAGGTCTGTGGAAACAGCTGTGTATGATCTGCTAAGAGCAAGTGGGGATGAAACGAGCAGTCATTGGAAATTATAGAATTGGAACCCAAATCTTAGAAATCTGCAACAAGGAAAAAAGTGGGAAGGTTGTTTATTTGTTTGGTTTTTTGTGGGAAGGTTGTTTTTATGTGGGGTTTTTTTGTTGTTGTTGTTGGTTGGGTTTTTTTTTTTTTGTGATAGAACTATACACTGCGGGAATTAGCTCAAATATATCAGTGTAGTATAGTCACAATAGGACAAGGAGCAAATAGATTAGTGGCAAAAAAATGTTTATACACCTTTCATACAATAGGTACATGAAATCTGTGGTAGGTTTTGAAGGTACATATGCCCTGGGATATGGCAAGTCTCTGCCTTGCATGTAAATCATGAACTGCTGCTTGGTCTTCCACTTTACCTAACTCCAGATAGAAAACTTAGATAAATATTCTCTTTGGAATTGTCAGCTAAAAAAAAAAAAAACTTTTATCCAAACAAAATAAATTCCTATTTATTTTTTTCTTTTTTTTTCCCCACCAGAACTGAAGTTAATAGAATGCTACTTACAAAAAAAAAAAAAAGCCCTAACAAAACAACAATACACTCCAACAAAAACATATAGTAATAAAGGAAATCAAAAGAGTTGCTAAACATTAGCATTCTTATGTGGCATTTTATTATCCTGCTTGTAACAGAGAATCAAATATGATTTAAGGAATTTGGGTCCATGAGCTAATGACCTTCAGCTACAGGTCCTGTAAATAATTAATTGTGTCCTGTAAATCCACTCACCTTTCACTGTAGAAAGAATCTGACTTCCCTATCATGTCATAAAGTGGTCTGCTCACATCTCTGGGCCTGCATTTTATTAATTATACAGTGTTTTTTTACCCCAGCAACATCAGGGACCCCACCAAATTTAGGATCTCACTTCACTAGGAAGCTTAGAAGGGAAAGACAGCCCTGCTGTGCCATGGAGCTGACAGTAGAAATAGATAAGAGAAAAAAAAAAGCATTGATAAGAAGGAAGGTTAACTTAAGCCTATTTGAAGCAATATTTTACTAACTTGTATGTCATTCTGAGTAAATGATTTCCTAGCAAGGGTAAACTGAGAAATGCATTTAGTTTGCAGCAGTATCCTTAAAGAATCATCTATTAATAAGGTACTTTCCTGAAACTCAGCATTAACAAGGGTCCACAGCTGGACTGAGAAATCTATCCTGAGCCATGTGACCCAAAACCAAACAGAAATCAGGGAGGAATCAGGTCTGAGAAGCAGGTTTTGGCATTCTTGTAACACAACAGAAAGGCTAAGTGTTATCACGTGGGGTACACAACCAGCTCCTTCAGGAAATTGTATTATAACCCACCAAACTAGCCACAGAATTAGGCTGTGCACAAGATCACTTTAAGCAATAAATACACATGACAGCACATAAAAGTCTTAATTTAAGCTCTTTAATTGTACATTTTTCCTTCAGACATGCTTTCTCAAAAGATGATGTGAATTTACTCTTTTATGGTGTGGTTCATTCACTGGACAAAAAATAGGCACCTGCTAAAAGAACCCATGAAAGTTGTTCATAATTGCTTCTTCAGCAACCAACTGCTAATAGGAATCACTGCATTCCTTATAGTTTCTAAAGGAAATCACTAAGCGAGTTTCAGATACCCCTGATGCACTAGTGAATTTACAGGTGCTTTGATTCTCATTTTAACCAATACTTTGTGTTCCAATCATGTAAGACCCATTCCTGATTTTGTTGGATACAGCAGAATAACCCTAGCAACTGAGAAGAAGTACATTTGGTCACAAAATTGCCTCTGGATTGTTGGACGGATTTTTTTCCTGATTTTTTTTTCCCTCCAACTTCCCCATAGAAGTCTCAATCTGGCCAGGGAAGGTTGAGGAAGAACTAGTGGCAACATAACATAACAATGTCAATGAGCATTTCCATTTGCTTAAGGAACAAGAGAGATATAATGACAGGGATAAACCAGTGTTTACACTTCTCCAGGTGACTGAGCCAGCTACCTCTAGGGAGCATTAGGTTTCATGTTGTGAAACTAATACACTTTGTTGCAGAGCAGAACATGTACCATAGTCCCAGCTCACCAGGGTTTCCCCTAGTTCACAGAAACAATCAAGATGCTTTGTTCCGAACTTCACTTGAGAAGAGCCTATTTATTTTGCCACTGGGGAAACTAAGATATGCATCTCATTCAATAGGACATCCTAGAGACACCAGCTTGGTCAAATTGATCTTGGAAAAAGCTGGGAGTAATAATAATATCATAAGATAAACTTCACTACACAAACCTGAAGCATTCTTCATTACTGAGGCAGTGTCTACTTGTTTTAGGTGAATAATGTGTTACAAATGTATCGAGGTTTATTTTATTGAGAAGTTTGTAAAGAGTAGTAAGTCCTTGATGACACAGCAGCATCATTCTGAATCAGGATGCTGCAGCCAAAGGTAGGGATAACTGAGGTGGAGGAACTGATTATGATATGTCACCATCCACCCTAATTACTGAATTATTAAAGATGTTCTGTACTAAGGATTTAAAGATGTGTTACTTTTCAAGTCACTCTCTGCCCCAGCACTCCTGTGGTCACTCTGTTTTTCAGAGTTCAGTATTTTCCTCCCCTAAGCTGCTTCCCCAAAAGCCAGACTTATCTTACCTTCTCTACAAGCTGTAATCAGCACCAGGTCAAAGCAATTAATTCACTTCAAAGAGCTGTAGCTGCACATACCCATATGGCTCCTTCCCATGTGACTCTGTAAGCTAATTAGACTTGACTTTATTTTGCCCTCTTCTACTTTCCTCTACCTGAGGACCCAGTTCTCCTGTGCTTCAAACTTTACACCCATGTGCAACCCCTCTGGAGTCAGATTCTTGCCACTAGGAAGTTTTCCCATGTATTCAATTCTTTCTTATATTTAATTCAATTACACTGTTTTAATTGTGCCTTTTTACATCTTAAACAGCAGGGCTTGGCACAGGCACAAGAAATTTATATCTGAGTAGATTTAAAGGGACTACTGTGACCATCTTGGTAGGGGAATGGTCTGCATTTATTAATGCCATGTTGCAGGGTTGGGTTTAGGGTAGAGAAACCAGGGCAATTCTCCAGAATACTAAGTGGTTGGGGTCAGCAGGCCAAGTTATACAGCTGGTTATTATCCAAGAGAGAAACAGCTTCTGCCTGGGGCAACCAAGCATCTAATGCAGTTATTTCTGCATTGCAAGTCAGTTGTGAGCTGCAGATTTCCATCAGCATAGTTCTGTTAGTCAAGGATGTACAGGTGTTCAGTCCCTGGCTGACACAGCTGCAATGCCAGAAGCACCACCAGCAGCCACAGGTTTTGCTGGCAAAAGTATCCTTCTCCTCATACATTTTCTTTTTTATCCAGAGATAGACAATTTCAATCTATCAGCACAGAATACAACAGTGTTAATTAAACATAGCTGGAATGCTTTAACAGTCAATATAACAATTTTACTGACATCACATGTAATAATAAGACAAAGTAATACTTCTTGTTGACTTACCCGAGTAAATTATATCAATACAGTTAACAAAATAAAATATTCATTTCAAAGGATTTTTTTGTTTGATTGGAAGAATGGTCTTATGACGGTGCTGATTTCCTTTACAAAGGTTGACTTTAGGCTCACTAGAGACAGATATCTTACACAGACAACACGAATCCCAGAGTTTTTATTTAAGACCATGACAAAATTAAGATGCTAATCTTATTATTGTTGTTTTCCTTTATGGTGATCAATTTTATGGTGATAGGAACAACTACAGAAGTAGGATGGAAATGAATACTTTATTTAATTTGTGTATGCTATACAGTGGTTTAGAAAGCAACGCTAGAAAAGTCTTTTATTTCATCCTCATGACTTGTTTCTGCAGAATTGATTACTATATTATATTTTTATAGTCCTTTGTACATTTTAGTTTTAAATGCCATGATGAAAGGTCGCAGTCTGAGAGATTTCTCAGAATGGGAAGATTTCCCCCAGGTCAGTTAAAAAAAAAAAATTAAAATCCCTCTCTGTGTGTTACCTCCTCTCCATGCACTTTCTCTCACTCTTTCTGTTCCTCTAGAGGGGCGCTGAATGCTGCCAAATCACACTGATGTCAATGGGCTATTACATGCCTTCTGTAACTTGCCAGAATCAGCCCTTTGATATTTACAAACTATGCATTTTGTGGAGTAGATTTGGGTATAAAAAAAATTGTTGATTTGGTTCATTGGTGGTTCCAGCAACCTGAGAAAAAAACATTTCAGGCAGAAAAATATCTTTTTATTTGATCTGTGCCATCACCTTTCATTTCAAGCTCTCTTAACTTATTTTTAAACTCTCTAAAATATTGAACAGAATTTTGGCAAGAAAAACCTTTTGGAACTACAAAGTCAAAAAATATTTTTTTTTATTGTGAAAAAGAGTATGCAAAAAAAAAAGTATGCTTTTTTAGAGCTTTTTACATTGGGTGAGGTTAGTTATGAGCAGAAATGGACAAGTAATTTTAGAAATGTTCTGATCAACCTGAATATGCACACTTCAGACAAAAATACTGCCTGCCACTTTGTAGGTAGCTTTTAGGCTCTAATCCCTTAATAGCATTATAATCTTGGAGGATTTGGTATCAAATTTTGAATATAAGCCAGTCCCTGTAGCACTATCCACCCTATATTCAGAAATACAGGCTACAGGAAACAATCCAAGATCAATGTTTTTGCCTGTAGCCTTTCACACTATCTGTTCATTCAAAGCTCCAGGACCAATGTTTCTGGTTTTACCTTCCCTGGCTCTTCATTCAAAGCTCTTCTCCAAAAAAAAAGAAAAACCTTGTGTATTCACCTATTGCTTTCCTTAGAAAAGACAGTGGGAAAAGGAGCAAGATAATCTTTGCATCAGGTATGAAATGGTTAACACTCTGAAGCCAAGATAGTCATTTGAATCCCAACATACCTCCCATTTAATCCATCTGCTGAAGAGGGAGACAATATCGTCAGTCATCAGGCAGGAGGATTTTAGCTATGCCCATAAAAATACTTGCAGAAGTTCCCCTAGCTAAATGTTAATTAAAACACAGGCTTTGCAAGAAGTGGCCTGGGAACTCCAGAGGTTTCTCTAGCTTTGCTATGTCAGGAAAAAGACTCTCCCTAAATGAAACGCTTAGAAAGATTTCTGTGCCTTTGAGACAGAAGATAGATGGTCACTAGACCTGATTGCCATCTTGCCTGTGCCACAGAGAACTTGTCTGATTTATCTTCCTTCTGCTTCGAGTTCCTGACAGACACAACTGCTCTGATAGCACTTGCATGCTCACTCAAGAGCACTTGCTACAAGGCTTAATTAAGAGGTGCATGTAAAGACTTCTTGAAATCCTTAGGTGAATAACAGATAAAAATACAACAGTTGAGTTTATATACATCAAATACACTATTTTAGACAACTGCTTCTCAGGGATGTTCCTGAGTAAAAATCATTCCTGATTGTTTTTTTATTTTTTCAGCTGACATAAACTGAATCCAGCAAAACTATTGCACACACCCTCTATAAACCAGCAAACAAGCAAATACACTTGAGTGTTTGGTGCCAGAAAACACGCAATAATCAAAATTGGGGTTTTTAGCTCTCAAAAGCCTTGCAAATCTGAAACATGTACCTGGAAACTTTCAGTAAGTATGGCTGGATATTTTAATGAGTTTTTATTTCTTCTGTTTATTATTGGAAGAATCAAGAAAGAAACAAATCTCCTTAGAAGTTTCCACAATAGGTTTAATTTGTTTTCATTTAGTGAGTTAACAAGGTGCTTTTGAACAGAGTGCTTTCAGGGTATGAGTGTAATAGCTGGCAGTTTTCCTCTTTTATAGTCTTACATACAGACGGCGCTATAGAAGTCATAATATATACAATACAATAGCAACACTAGGCAAACCTCTAAGCCCCAGAACTTATGGTATTTCCTTGTCCCACCATTATTTTAAAACAAATTACTTTCTGAATCTTCTAGTGGCTCAAAACATGGTTTACAAAAGTGTATCCCACTTTATTAGAAATGTACACAGTTAATTACCTCATGAAGAATTTACCTAACAGAATAGTGTCACCATGGCAGATCAAGACAAATTAGTGCAAAGGAACAGTGCCAAACCTTCTGGTTTACTGAGTTTTATGGCAAGAACAATTGCTAAGGCTTTCCCCTTCCTTGCCTCTATGTATAAAATTGACCATAACATTGCATGGTTAATTATTTAAAAATTTAATCTCAGCATGAAAAAATAAAGAATACATTGCCACTTTCCTTTGTGAACAACTTTTATAATTAATATTGAAGGACTAAAACAGCTGATTATAGCTTACAGGGCTGTAGAGGTCTTAATACAAATGGTGAAATTATTCGTTTGAATCATTCATATGCAACTTTGTTTTATGATTCTTAGTATGTTCTGGTAGCTCAGATGTCTTTTTACACGAAGAAAACTTTTCCTTCTCCTAATTTTAACTGTTTCAATGCTTGTAGTACTTAGTTTCAGATCCCCATAGAGTTTAAGCAGACTGTGTATCCTGGGAGATAAATTATCTGCCTTAGGTTTAGGAGGCTGTGAGTTGAAACCTTAGAGGATTTTCTTTATTGAACATTCAGTATGTATGCCTTCCTCTCACTATAACATGGATGATTAATTTTTGCACCACCTAATTATCTTTATAGCCTATAAACAGGCTGTGTCTGACTTGAACATTTCACTTTTTTTTTTTCTTTTGTCTGGAAAGAAACAAAACCTACAGTAAATTAAGTTAGATTTCTATGAAATTCTGTGTACATTTAGAGCTTGGTATGTATTTTGTTTGAGCTTTATAATCCGTGAATAAATTGCTTAATTAACCTCTTTTGGAACATACATAATATATTTCCATTAAATTCATGGAGCTGTGTGGGCACCAACTGCTGGATAATTGACAAGGAAATGTTTGTTTCCACCTCCCAAAACACTTGGTCTAATTTAGTGGATGACCCTAGATGCAGATGCCGTTACTAGTCCTGTTATTGGCATATACACTAAAAATAAATTTTTTCCCCCCTGCTTTGTTATTTTTTTTCTTTTCATTTATTCAGCACAGGAAGATAAAATGTCTCCTTCACTGTTTGGGGAAAGGGTTTTGTGCAATACAATGGTTAAAAATGTAAAGCCCTGCTACTATTACCAGATTGGAGATTTCTTCTGCATTAAACCCTTTAATGGGTATCCTTACTGTGCCTCAATAGCCAGCACACAGCCATAAGCACTTGGAAGAGCTTCCTTATGTGTCATCTCCCCTGACACACATTCAAACCACCTTCTTCAGGGAGGCTGCCCAAACCTTGGCTCTTGCACTTTCCCATAGGTAAAAGACATCATATATGGTTGTGTAAGGAGTCAAGAGAAAAATGCCCTCTTCTTTTTTGGTGTGAAGGTTTTATCAGGGAGATATTTAGAGAGAAAATTGCATGATTTTTTAGATATTAGAGGTGATCAGGAAAGGGAAAGACTGAACATATAAAGAGGGGAACAGATGCTGTGAAGAAGCTCTGGATGCAGGTTGAGCTGTGTTATCTAGATACAGGCAGTTTAGGAAAAGAAGTGATTGACATGGGGATGGCTAAAGAAAGGTTTCATAGAGTGATGACCTTTTCCCAACTGAAAATCAAGATTCACCATGTTTGGGCCTTTTTGTAGAATTTATTGCTGCATGGCTTCCCCTCTGCCAGGAAGTCATAAACTCATAAACTGTAAATCTTAGTGATTAACTCTACTTGTGAATGGAAGGAGAGTTGGGTAGAGCAAAACAGGGGAAAAAAATCAGTGCACAAACTTGTGAAACACAGTTATGAGGGGGTTGGAAATGGTAAGAAACAGAAATTTAAGTGATACAAAAAATTAAGAACCATGTCTAAGCTTTTACACTTTTCCCCACGTCCCTGAATCTCCAATCTGTACTACTCTGCTCTGGGAATATCTTCGGTTGGACCTGAGAACCCAAGCTTTTGATACTTCACTGCAAGAAAATGTCTTTGTGTTATGGATAACTTCCAAAATATTTAACACTTCCACTGTCATTTTTGTTGGCTCTAGGATTACTTCCTGGCCAGCGTTCACAGGGGAAGATGGAGAGAGAATAGCTGTATGCATCCTTTGATCTCTCCATGAGAGGGAGAGGATGTGTTGCTGAGGATTAAGGCTACCCGTACCAGGGTCCAAGGGCACCATCTGATTTCTGGCAAATTGGCAGTTATCCCCAGTATGAGTTTCTCGTGTCCTTACAGGACAAAGTTTAAAATGACTGCTTGTGAAGGTAAATCTTGGCAGCACATACCTCATGAAGGGTCTGAGCAGCGGAAACCTTTTGTGAATTACACGAACTTTAATGTCTCCTATTAGAGATATGACAACAGGCAATCTGTTATGCTGTTGTCTGTTTATTACCTCTCACATATATCGACTTCTGTGGAACAAAGATAACCTATTTTATTGTTAATATACAACCAAAACATCATAAAACCAGGGACAAACACTCCTATGGCACCAAACTGCAGTTTGAGAGCCACAGATGAAGCAGCTGACCTCTGCTCAGTTGTCACCAGTGCAACAACACACTGATACTTCTTACAAGTTATTTCAACAGGCGAAAAGAAGAGGAGAAAAATAAAAAAGTTGTTATGCCAGTGTCTTTTGAGACATTTCAACAAGAGCAATGTTGGATACAATATGGGCATCTTCCTTCAGCCCCAGAAGGCTCCAGCTTCACTTTACATGACTCATTCCCAGTGCTCAGAGTATTGTCTTTCTTCGATTTTCTCTGATGTAAAAAGCATTTGTAAAGCTATGTATGTGTTCTTCCTTCCCTGTGACTGCAAGCTGCTGGAAGAAATATCCTGATAATACTTGAGAAAGGCTTAGTCTGGGACCAGCTGCAGACTGTTGGTTGCTAGTTCTGAGTACAAGACAAAACAAGAGAGGATTATGCAGCTGAATGAGCAGCAGTGATAAGGGGAATTCAGGATGAAAAATGCCTTATTCCTGGAAAACCAAGCAACATCTGAGGTTGTAAACAGACCATTGGTGTAAGAATCTCACTGAGCAGAGAAAAACAAGTGACAATAACTACCTGGAAGCTGTCTGCTGACCCTAACTACTAATACACTCTTCCATGTTAATTTGGCACATAAAAATCTTTAGCTACAGTGTTCTGCATGAATATGTACTGGTAGGGAAAAGATACTACCATGGGTGTCTTTGCAGGAGCAACAGAGGCAGTGCCCATTTGTGCACCCCAGTAAAGGCTGCAAAAAGCAGTGATGTAGACACTCTCTACAGCTTGATCTTGCTTTTCTTTTTGAAGAGAAATGAACACAAACTATCACAGGAGATGGATGAGATGAGCCTTCCACCGATGATACCCCTTGCCCTGCCTGCTGCTTGCTCATAAAGCCTCAGCTGAGAGGTCTGACCACAGGAATGAGCTCTTCAGTGATCCACTGAGCATCTGCAGGATGGTGTTTGAGTGTGCATTTCAGCACCTCGGGCTCCATACCATATACTTAATATTTGGCTTGAGAGAAAGTGCTGGTACCTTTCCTGTATTGGGGTTGACAGTTGCATCATTAAAACTGCCCAGGCAACTGAAGCAGTGAGGTGATTTAATTATCTACAGACACAATCAACAACAGGCAGGGACAATTCGTGCAGAGCACTTGACCAATCCTTTGGAAAAAAACATACAAACTGCAGAGCCACAAAGGAAACTGCCTGAATCCCTTGGACAGCTCTTGAGAGATTTCTTAGCTCTCTTTCCTTTCCTTATGATCTTTGGCCAGCAATTCTGTTTGGACAAGGTGGCCCAGAGGCTCCTGAATAAATAAGGAAATTTTTACTTCTTTCCCTCTCTTTTACTTGGAGATATCTCATAA
Organism: Merops nubicus; assembly: GCF_000691845.1. Classification (NCBI taxonomy): domain Eukaryota; kingdom Metazoa; phylum Chordata; class Aves; order Coraciiformes; family Meropidae; genus Merops; species Merops nubicus. The sequence goes on along the minus strand of NW_008615700.1, from coordinate 26,155 downwards.
TCACCTGTTCAAGGTTCTGCTACACTGTAAAAAATCAAGGTGGGTTTTGATGTTTCTGTCTTGCAGACAGTGGTTAAAACATGGGAAAATTTATCCAACAAATATAATGTAAAATGAAAAAAGGAAGCTGGCAGAAAATCTCCAGAAGTGGATTTATCAAACTGTACAGATTCAGGCAAGAATTTAGGACTTAGTCATAAGAAAAGTGCAAGGCAGGAGGGACTTTAAAACTCAGAAGAAAGGAAATTGTAATGAGTGTCACATGAAATGCATGCTACTATTATTTTGATGCAAAAGAATATCTGATCTAGAGAGAGCACTGGTGTTATTCTTGGATCTGACATGTGATGCATCTCATCTAAAGCATGTGTTACTGGTATTATGACTGCCCAGACTGCATGGGTGATAGGCTAGCTGGCAGCACACAGAGCTGATATTTCTGGTCCAAAAGGTACTTTTATTAACTTCATTATGTCCAGACCCTTGGTAGTTAGCAAACAAAGCCTGTCTCTGAGACACTCGATGGTCCTTTCATTGTTACAATCTTTAAATGACATTGTAGCTATCCAGGAAGTAACCATTGTGTTCTGATAAGGATTAATTTTTTAGGACCTCTTCAAAATGTAAGCAATTCAGACTATAGCAATGTTTAATTTTCTGCAAAAGGCAATTTCTTATTATTTCCTGTGCTGCATGGGAGCTTTCTTTCATATACACCCCCCCCGGCTTGTGATTTAAAAGCACAATATAAACAAACTTTAACTTTTTTATTTGGATGTGAAAACTGTAAGACTCACAAAATGGGAAGGCTTTGTAGGCTATGTTTTCAGAGATGTACAATATAGCCTGCAACCATAAAACAATGAATGACACAGGGAAGGTAAAACACATTTCAAAGTATCTTATCACATAAAAAAAAGAAATCAGGAAGAAACCTATGAAATGGAAAGGAGGCAGAGAGTATGTAGTATAAGGAGAATATGTAGACCTTGAAACACATTGCCAGAAAAACACCTTTGGGACTGGGTATAAAGCCTGGCTCCCTGGCTGGGTGCTTGTCTTAGCCACCTTCTCAGTGTGTACTGGGATGAGACTGAGCTGTGTGCATACTTCACTTCTTTTTGGATACAAAACTTCTACTTTAGGGCATAAGCTTATGCATTAGCTGTTAGAATAAAGGGAGTTATACTGTCAGAGACTTCTTATATTTTCTTCAAAAGCACTGTGTGTCTGATATTGCCAGAGACTGCATTCTGCACATAGTGAGTCACTGATCTGACCCAGAGCAGAAACTCCTTTGTACCGAAAGTGATGTATTTATGTATGATTTCATAATTATTTCTCCTGCTCACCCTGCAGATCCTGCCTTTGTTTTGGCTGTGTCTGTTAAGGTATGTGAACAGCCAGGCTTATCCTTACTTGGGGCTCCTCTCAGCAGATAACAATGGGAGGAATTTAAGGATGGTACAGGTAACAAAATGAGAGTCATATACATGCAGAAGTACAACCAGTTCAAGTCTCCTCTCAGACAAGTCTCCAATCTTTAGTTGCATCTTACTCGATCTAAGTTAGGCTTCTGTCTGTCACAGAAAGTAGACGGCACCTGAGAAGCCCTCTTCTACCTGTTATAAACTTTTCAGGGCCACAGCCTCAAATGGCTATGGAGGGTTGTCAGGTCTCAGCAGGCTGCTTGTGTTCTGGCTTAAAAGTTTATTTTGTGCTGCTCACTCACTACAAAGAAAAGGAAAAGTCTTCTGATGACATTTCTTTTCAGTATTTTGTTTAGTAATAGGCTCTAAAATATTGCACTCATCCTAAATGTTGATATTCTTGTGTTTCAGGTGACTATTGTAAAATTATTTTGAAACTTTCTGTGCAGAGTGTGGTATGTAAATATACGATGCTTTGCCAACACTGAATTAGGGCTTGGGTCATGAAGAAGCAAATGTGCATGTCGTTTATTAACCCTCTTTAAATTTTTATCCATTAGCTTATTTGTCCTTCTGGGAAGTGTTAGTATGTCAGAGCACTCAGTGTATATTTGTGTTGAAGGTGAGTGTAGGGCAAATGACTTACCCAAGGATTCAAAAGTAAACTGTGATCAGAGCTCAGGAGTGTTTCTTGCAGGTGGAGGAATGAAATGAGGAAAACAAAGGAATGTTAATAGAAAAAAGACATAATAATAAAGGCATAGATAAAGAATGAAAGAGAATTTGGAAAAGAATTTTTAAAAAATAGTTTTTTAAAAAAGACAACTGCATTTTCAATTAGTAATATAAATATCTTATTGAAGGATTTTGATATTTTAATGGTAACTTGGCTGGTAGAAGCAGAATTGGGTATATTGCTGGATAACTGAGTTTAATGCTTCATTTGGTTTCAAAAGGTATTTGTCCAAGGTCATTGTTTATTCCTTACATTAGAGATGCGTATGGAATTAGAAAAACCATGTAGGAGAAGACAAGGTCCGTGCTTTGAAGAGTTTGTGGTCTCTGGGTCTGCAGAATATAGAGAACAGAAAACAGAAGTAGACAGTTCGCAACATCTCCAGCACTATCTAGCACATCATGGTGCTGTCTTTAAATAGTTTTTTTTTCATAAAATAAGGCCTAGATTAAGTACAGACACTGTTGTGATTTCATTTAAAGAAAACTAAAACACAACAATCCCAAAACCACAAAAGCTACAGAATTACCAGCTATAGCTGCCAAAAGCCACTGGAAAAATGAGGTTAATCCCTGAGTTCAAAGTGGCAGGTTGAATTTCAGGGAAAAAAAGCCCTCCTGTGTTCTTTGGCAAAAAAAAAAAATAAATAAACCTGCAACAATGCTCAGAATAAACATACCCAGCAATGCTAAGTGCACGTTCCCTGCCCATGCTAAGTCAGTGAAGCTGCCAGGCAGACATGTACAGATTTAACTGAGCATGGAAAATGGACACTGTCATGGTGATGACTCGATGTCTGAAAAAAGAACATTTTCCATTTAAAACTTAGGCTTTTCATATTGATTTCAGCAGATCTAAGGAATAAATCAGATGAGTTTAGTGGAGGGGAATGAATGACTTTTGAATATATTCTGTTGCTAAGCCTCAGCCAAGGCACCTCGTTGCCTTACACCATTGCTTACACCCATGTGGAGAGTGCACCGGGAGTGTAAAATGCTCACCAACAGTAGCAACAGCTTTTTGAATTTGTTTTGCACCTTTCTAAAATACCTCTACAAAACTAAGGTAAAAAGGAACAAGGCCCAAACTCCACAGGCTGAATTTGCCCACTGTGGTGTTTTATCCTTGAAAAATTAGCCATGGAACTTACAGACGGTAATTGATGACATTTCTGCAAATGCACACACCTCTGTTTTATCTCAGGAACAGAAAAATTACTAAGTGACAATTAATGCATCTGAAAAAAAAAAAGAAGGAGTTTGTGGCTTATATACATGACAGTGTTGAGTTCAGGATATAATTTTACTTCACAGTGATCGAAACTGTAATAGTACAAAGATGGTGTTTTGCATATCTGAAAGTTTCAACTCAGGTTCTCACACAGTTTCTGAAGAATTCAAGCTACTCATGTGTGCACTAATGCTTAGCTACTTGACAGAGCAATAGGTATGCTGGGAAGCTTTGATGATATTGAAGTTTCTTAGTGGCAGTGGATCAGAGTAGTCGCCTGGCCCCTGCTGCCTGATGTGCCCAGAGACCATCAGGCACAGGAGGTACAGGAAATGGGGTGGCTCAGGGAGTCAGCTCACTGATTTTCAAGCTGTCTTTGGCATGAGTTAAAGCAGCCTGGGGACTGTTTTAAACAACTCCAGTTGGGAATAAGCCAAGCACAGTAGTATTCTGTCCAAGTCCCGGCACTCTCCTTTCTCTGGGGCCAGACAGGATTGATGGTATATTAGCAGGGTTCACTGACTGCATGCCAGTAAGGGATGTTATAATGCCAAGAGAAATCTCAGCTGGTGAGATCTGAAGAGATTCCAGGCTTTAGGCACTGCTATATGAAGTTTAACTGAAAAACAAGTCCTGAAAGCGTGAGGTTCTGGGTATCATGTTTAAAATGAGAAAAAGAGAGCAGAAGTAAAAGAGAGTGAAGGGAAGCACTTGGTAAGTTGAGCAATAATAAGAACTGCCACTTAGGGAAAAAAAAAAAAAATCCAGAATTGACTAAAAGAGTTTGTGAAGAGGTATAAAGTCAGTATGGAATGGCACTGGCTTGGAAGGAAGACCAGTAAGGTCATCCAACAAGCATCCAAGGGACAGGAAAAAACATGACAATACAGCTAAACCTATTTGTTGCTGTCTGGTGTTAGTTTTAAAACTAGATCCTCTCCCTGCTTTAGCTCAACCTCAGACCAGAACGTGTCAAGCCAGACTAACTAATTGCTTGGAGATCCCAAGATTTAACAGTATTTTGGCAGAACACAGAAACAGATGTCCTGTCACAGTGGTCAGGTTCCATCCTCAAGCTGCCTTGGATTTTGTAGTATGCTCACTCCTAGAGACCTTAGCTCCTTCCTAGTCTCTATTCCCTTTCCTTTGAAGAGCTATCATGTCACATTACTCCCAAACCAGTGAATATCTGACTAGTATCCATTCCAAAGATGTTGATTACCAGGCAATTTGTTTTAGGACTGTATTTTTTTTGAATAATTATAAAAAACAAGAAGGCGAAGGGCTATTTTGTATGTCCAGCAATCCTGACCCGTATCTATCTTCATCTTGTTAATAGTCCCTTCTCATAAAATAGGTTCTCTGTTTTCAGGCTATCTGTCTTGGTTTTCTTTGCATTTATGTCTATCTTTAGGGAAATATAAGATTTCAGCAACTAAAGCTACTATTATCTACCTCTGCACGTACAAGTTATTTGTAGGTTATGAGTTGTAGGTTACGAGTATTTGAGCACATGTAGCCTTACAGTAATTGGCTGCTATGTAATATTCCTGATTTTAATTTTGAATAATAAATGTGCAGAAGTTGAGGATTCCAAACGACCAATAGAGAACAAAATAATTTACGTATTGATGGGTGAGTCTTATTCTGTCACTGAGACAAATTTCAAACTTTATAGAGCATCACATTTTTCACGTGTTGAGACTTCCATCCATATGAGGAGATCACCCATATAGTTTGTGTGCACACAGCAAGTGTGGTGTTTCCTGGAGGCATTCCACTTACTGTGCAGGTTTTAGCAAAGTTTGCCACATCCAAGAAGTGTAGGAGAAATTTTTGCCTGTATGCACAGTTCAGTAGCACACGTGTCATAAAACTGACTCATCCTTAAGGCATTCGAATACATCAAACGTTACCATCACTTCTCTGAACTGAGAAGCCATTCCTGAAGACTAAATTTGGCAAAATAGTTCATTGTCTAGATGTTTTTGCCACCTCAACTAGTTCCCATAATTTTCTTCAGTTTCTTTGTTAGTGCTTTGGCGGATCTCATTATTTGAGCTTTTTTTCTGTAGTATTTTGGTACATCTCTCATCACCACCATCATCACCATGGTTGTTATTACTGTTGCTGTTATTATTATTACTATTTTTTCAAGAAGCTATTCCTTACCTCTTACTAACTTTTAATTAATTGCTACAGAATGATTGCACCTATGTGAACTGGTGCTCCAGCTCTTCCTGGCAATGCCAGCACTGACTAAAGGGTGGGTGTTTTAAAAATCTGCAGAATGAATAAGTAAAGGTTTGAATCACATTGGTATGTTACATCATCTAAAGGGCTTCTTCAAGGAACAGATTTTTAAGGACTGTGCTAATTAATGCTAACAATTGGCATTAGAGGTAGATCAATCCATTTAATTCTGGATGAGAGCTGTCCTTTAAGAGTACCTTATGGTGAAGACTTAAATTACCATTGATATTATTTCATATATTTTTTGGCCATTAAAACACCTCTTTTCTCACACCAAGCAACATTTCAGATAGAAGTCCGTTACTTTCCCACATTCTCTTTTAATTATCACTTTCTTTCTCCCTGTATCCAATGGGAGTTAAACATCAGTCTGATTCAGCCCTGGAGGATTTAGTAGCTTTGTGATCTTTTACTGCATTGTTTCTGGAAGCCTGGTGCAAATTGAAACGTGTGCCTCTGGAGAAAGAGATCTCTGAGAGGCCCTCATGCTCCTTGGGTAATGCACAAAGCCAAACTCCAGCTTTATGTCAGAGGATTGTTCTCACATTTTTGAGGTTTCATTTTCAGGTTCTGTGTTCCACTTTTTTACTTTCTTTGTGAATTTTTTGTCACTGAGTGGAGCTGACCTCTAAGTTAGCAACCAGCTCTTGAATTGGCCTGCATGGTTAACAGATGCACATTTTATTAGACAGGACCCTAATAGTTTTGCACATACATAAGACTTTAAGCAATCATTATAGACTACAAGATGTCCTCCTGTATGCCCATCTTGTCCATTTTCTGCTGTAAACATGCCACTAACAGAGTGTTTCATTAGCAACTCCACAAACACATTTAATCAAATTTAAAACTCCCAAACATAAAGAATTGGCTTCTTCATTGCTTTCTCTTATGATTACTCAATCTCCCAAACTTCCACTTTGAGTCATTGAATTCTAAGTTTCCTGCACAGATGTTTTGCAGTTCTCCAGTATTTTAAACTTGTGCAGGAACACATATGGTCTTCTCTTTACATTCTATTGGCAGATGCTCCTGACAGAACTGGTCAGGAATTCTTAGTAATTGGATGGGTACCATTTCCCTTAAAAGCCCACGCACCTTCTCTGTTGACTTGATCCCTACCTGACAGGCAATTCAATAGTGATGTTATTGTGGGACTTTGTGGCACAGTAGTAATGTACCCTTTCAACGCATGAATTCTATGTAACAAAGTAATGTTTTAGAATACTTTAATAAATTCCAGTCCTATGTTTTTCATAATTTTTAGATCTTAATCTGAACTGTTCTCACATGTAGACAGCTATCTCTCACACCCTGGAAAATATGAACCACTAGCAGCAAAGTAGCTACTGCTCTGTCCTCCTAGAAATGCTGTTTGAAGGAGACCTCTGGAGGTCATTGACTGAACTTCCCACCCAGACTGGGCCTATCACCAACACCAGATTAAGTCAGCCATGAATTTAGGCAAATCTAGAAAATCTCCAAGGACTGGGACTCCATGTCCACCCTGGGTAACTACTGGTTTCCCCTCATCCCTTTTAAAAAGCTGTAGGCTGCTATTGAATCTCTCTTTTGCCTCATTTCTGTCAGAATAAACAAGCTCAGTTCTCTCAAAGTCTCCTCATAGATCACTTGCCCTGGCTAGTAATAATCTCAGGAGCTCTCTTCAGCAACCCCTCCAATTTCTGGACCCATTATTCCAGATGTGACATCAATGGGACCTATTAAAGGAAGTTACTAATTTCTGTCAATTTGCTGTCCTAATGGAGCCCACTATGCAGTTTTACTCTATTCCTGGTGCAAATACACTGACTCATGCTCAGCATCATATCCACAACAACCCCTAACCCTTTTTCAGCATTTTCCATTCACATCAGTTGAATTCTGTCTGTTGTGATCATGCCACAGCTGAACTATTTGATAGTCATCTTTTTGGTCTTGTGAAGTACATTCTAATAACTTTTGCTTTTGTTAATGTTGTTGCTTCCCTTAGCCTTTTCACGATTTTTTTTTTCTTTTTCCAGTAGTGTCAGTTCCCTTATAGACACTCCTTCATTTGCTCCTGCACAGCATGAAACAAAGCCATTGACTTCCAGATTCAAGGATCTCCATGACCCATTACCCACCCAAGATCTCTTATTTACCAGCTAGAAATGTCCACCCTCAACAGTTATGTGCCATGCTTTCAGAAAACCACTTTTGTACTTTTCATCTGGTGGTTTTCGTGAGTGGTAAGAGCTTCTTGAAAAACTCTGTAAAATTGTATAATGTATATTTTTATGTGCATATTATAAATACATGTATATATTTAATATAATCAGGAATCTCAGAACAATTGCAAAAATAGCTCATAAAAGTTCTGTGCTGCCTGTTGAGGATGTTGAATTGGAAATATTGTGTAGTTCTGGCTCTCACTCCTCTGCAGCTCCTCAGTATGTCCATGTCTCAGTTTGGTTTCTGGTTTCACCCTGAGATGATAAGCACTGTAGTCAGAAGCTGATTTTCTTTCCTGTGTATTTTTAGACACTGACTAATACAATTTAACCTGCTGCTTGAGCAGGTGTCCAGTCATTATCATAATAATAACAATAATGATAATAATAATAAACCTAAACAAGGCTAATTTTAGTAGACACCTGAGCTCGGCTTTCTGAAAATTAGTCATTCAAAATTCTAAATATCTAGCTTACAGTCTGTCAGTTTTTTTTCTCTGCCATATGTAATACAGGGCTAAACTACTTTTCTACTTCCCTGGAGTAAATCTATTAAATAGTGCTTTTATATATCACAATGACAAGTTCTTATAACTAAGAATGCAAATGAGATAGCCTCTTTCATATCAAGATATATAACCTAGTCTTGCTTCTTTAGCATTAAGAGAGAAACATGAATTGCTTACAACTGTTCCTGCAGTTGGGATGGAGATGTTAAAATTCACACCTTGCTTAAGGAAGTTAAAAGAACAAAAATCAACACAGCGCATTCCAGGCAGAAAACTGCTGATTTTTATTTTAGACACCTGCAAAGAAGCCAAATGCAGCACATGTTGCATTAGGTCTTCCCACACTATTCCCTGCAATTACATCCTTTGGTAGGGGTGTGTTCCTCCAGTCTGCAGTGAGGATGGGCTCTTCCTGACATGGCCAGGCTGCAGCCCTGCAGCACGCTGGAGCCTTGGGCAGATACAAAGCCATGAGAGCAGCTTGCTGTGGGAGAGGCATAGCCACAGTCATGCTGAAAAGCTCAAGTCCACCTCTCACCTCAAATGGTTTTTCCTCCAGAAAAGCCAGATTCTCCATCATGAAATAGATATAACACATATGAAGCAAGAACGCAGTCTAAAGGGAATAGAAACGTGAAAAACAGATCCCATGAGCAGTCACGAAAAACAGAAGAGTGAACACTGGTAAATGGTGTTTATTTGAGGTTGCAAAAAAATACAGGCTTAACTCCTATAAGTTCTTTTCCGAAGATTTCTTCACTTTTTTAGACTTAAATTGAGCCTCCAAAGACCCCTGTAAAGTAAATAAGCACTAGAGGTGGAAAGAAAATTAAGAATTTTGCCTTAAGGAAAATTTTAGTTTTTCAGTATTTATTCTCATCTTGAAATGTGAGCTGAAACAAAAACAAACCCAAAAATTCTAAAGGAAAAGAAGTTTAAAAAAAAAATCACAATTTGTAAATGTGTGATTTCCTGTCACATTTTTTTGCCTACTTTCAGAAGAAGTTTTGTGCAGTGAGAAAAATCAGTATGCTCCTCCATCCACATTTCTTTCCTCCTCTCCTAAGCAGTATTGAAGCCTTTGGCTAATACAGCCAAAGGTTTTCAGAGACTTTAATTTCCTATAGGTTTCATTGAGATTTACAGAAAGAGTTTAAGCAAAAGTCCCAGTGCAAACATGAAATGCAGCATGGACTCAGCAGTCATCTTTTTCTTTCTCATGCCCTGATGATGGCCAGGTCCTCACCGGCCACGCAACATATGCCTGTTTCAAAAGTGATGGCTTTCACAACTTAAATGTGAAATTAATTCTCACACGTGGAAGGTGAGAGTCTGTATATTTGAGGAAATTATGGAGTGAGGATGGTTGAGGTGCAACCCATCCAACCTACCAGGCACAACACTTCAAGTGGACCCAAGTTAAGTTAGCTGTAGGTAATTACATGATATGTAGTTTGAAGACCCATGGACTCAAAAGGACGCATTTTGTCAACCTGAGATGAACACGTTCCTCTTTAAGTCAAGTCCTTTCAAGTAATAGCAATCTCTGGTCTCTTACCAATTTTTTAATTACAAAAAGCTGTGTTTTTATTAAAAAGAAATAAAAATTCCATCTGTAAACTCTCCTCTAGCTCTAATCAATAGACTGAAGCTACTTGGTGGATGAGTTAACAGAGACTGTAATCATATCCCAATTTCACTTTCATTGACATAAAGTGAAAGTGACTCCATTGGAGTCAATTGAGTTACATCAGCGTAAAGCATCTTTTAAAAATGTTGGAATTGGGCCCAAAAAGAGCTTGCTTGCAACTAACCTAGAAGCTGCTGATAGATCTGGATTGCAATCAAGGAAACCAGTCTCACAAGCTATTACTTTAACCACTGATCCACAACAGAACTCTCCAGGTCCATCTCCTTTATTAGAATTATGAAGTATATATATCTAAGTATCTGCCTTCTGTGTAAGGAAGATAATTCCTTCTCAATCACACTGGTTAAAGTCCTCTTCTATTTTCTCATTACAGAAACCTGTTTCACAGATTTTTTTCTTAAACCACCAACTAAAGGACACAAATGTTCTTTCACATTATTCAGCGAGTAACATTTGGGAAAGCAGAAGCATAGTGACAATGTTTTGTACATGCCCAGGAAGTAAAAGATGATATTATAAAGTTTTGAAAAGCTAAAGATGAGCTGTGTAAAGCATAAGAAGGCAGCTGTTTAACATCACTGACTGTACTGTAGGATTTACTGTTACAATAGATTAATCCAGCAGTGATATTTAAAGGTTTCATAGGGCAAAATCTTATTTAGGAACAATAGTTGTTAATTGTTTATGTTTCCAGACTGCCCACTGAGACTACAGTAATCCACAACAGGGGTTGGGGGCAATGGGAGCCAGGCAGGGATGGGTTTAGCACTGAGCCTGACTGGGGAACCTTCACCACCTGCATAGATGCTGATAGGTCATTCTCAAGCTTAGCTCTGGGCTACTCCAATCCACCCTCTTCAGGATAAGCTCTCCCAAGGTGGTGTTCACCATGGGCAGATGGTCTTGAGGCCATCTGTGGTATAAATACACCTGTGGCGTAAATACAGGCCTGGTTTTGGCTGCACCTCTGCACTCATCCTGCCTGTTGTTCTACCCCAGTAGTTAGGGTACCCCTGAAAAAGGGTACATCTCCACTTTGATCAATCACTTCTCCAACCAGCTGCATTGTCACCATGACTAGTGTGAAACGCATAGCATAAGGACAGATAATTCCCAGGGTGTATCTAGTCATGTGTTTGTTCTTAAAACATGAAAGTAATGCCAATTCCAGATACAAAGCAATATTGAGATGCTTGATGCTGCTTTATTTAAAGCATATTTATCAGACTAATATGACTATGATTTTTTTTTCTTTCTCTTAAAGAATTGATGTTATAATATGGCTAGCCCAGAAACAAACCTTTAGAGCTCATTTTTATGAGTGACTGAAAAACTTGGAGTCTGCTAGGAATAAATTAGCAGTTTCTGGCAGTCATTGTCAGCCCTGGATAAAGCAGAACCTGTGTTACACGTTTCAGACAGATGAGGAATTACATAAGGTATCCAGAATGGTAAAACAGAATTCTGCTTCATTAAAAACTAAATAGTGTGCTCTGCTGTGCAGTGTACTCCTGTGTATACTTGTGGTTAAGCACGTTGTTCAGTGTCTGGTGATGTGTTTCTTCTTCTCTGATGTAGAAAACTACATTAACTCATTTAGGACTGCATGAGAAAGCATTAGGAGCAGATCCCTAAGTGCAGCATTTTTCTGTCTGAAGTCAGTGTCCAAAGTCTGCTCCCTGAAGCAGCTACACCCAACTTCATAGGCAGCCCTTAAGCTGGCTCCTGATAATCACAGGCAGCTCTTCTGTCATGCAGCCCTCTTCATCCTTCCTAAAAAGGTGATAGTCATCCACAAAAAATCATTTGGAGTTTTGAGGAGCTTTAAAAGGCTACATTCCACACTGAATCTGTTATTATTTCTTCTTATCCAACTTCAAGGTTTATATGCAGTTAAAACAACCTTTGTCCTTTGCAAGCAACCTATTTTTGCCAGTAATTCACTCTGCTACTCTGACCTTATTTGCTGATGGCATAATTTGTCTTGCAACCCTACATAAATACACTACATCAATAACATTTTCTCAAGGCTGTTTTCCCCTGAACCACACAAGAGTAAATTGGTTATTTTTCTTTTCAGCGGAGCAACAGACAACATTATAACTTTCCTTGTAAGGTTTTAATGTAAAGCAGGCATGCAGACAAGGTTTGTTTTGGTTTTATTGCTATTTTTAAGATGAAAACAAGGTGGTAAACTAGAGCTAAAGTTCGAGGCTTTTTCAAATCTACAATTGAACGTGACCTTTTCTACTCTCATTCAGTTTGCACAGAGGAATAATTTCCAAAGTAGTGTGGGAAGGAACAATTAAAGTTAAATGTTAATTCTCAAAAATAAGACCCAGCTTGCCTTCAGGTTTCTGAATTGCCCCTGGAATACAATTCAGGCTCAGCCTCCTGGGGCAAGGCATTGGAAACAAACCACTAGTGTGGCAAGCAAGAAGTAGAGTAATATTTCATGGGATCAGACTGGTCTTTCTAAATGGCCATGGCTTAAGGCAGCAGTATTCTTCAAAGCTGCATTTGCTGTCATTTTCTTCATTGTGAACTGTGGATCCCTACAAAGGGGCTAGATTCTGCACCACATTTGGCAAGAGCAGAAGACATTTGGGACACCCTAGTTAAAAGCACTGCTACTTGGTGTCCCTACATAGTAAGGGGAGCCAGGTGACAGTTTTCTGAGGAAAGTCAAGAGCCACAGTGCCTTCCTAGACTGTTGAGTTCTCTGCCAAAAACTGCCCACTGGTTATATCACAAAGCAGTTTCCACATTGATATTCTTCTTTAAAAAGTTCTAAGCTTAGAGTTTCCTCCCAGTGTAAGCACAGGTTATCGGGACTAGGGCTGCTCAAATTTTGCACCCTCCAAGCTGAGAGCATGTACAGATCTACCACACTTTCAGTTTGGTGTGTGTTTCCACTCATGTAGCATCTGTAAGATAAAGCCTTGCCTGGGACCTATTGCCTGCAGCTGAAAACACTCAACATCCAGGTCACCATATCTTAAGTTAGGCACATACAAGGAGTAAACTGGCATCTTTAGTAAAAGTTCAAAGGAATTTTTTTTGTTTACATTGAGGGGCAATCTTCCAAATGAAATCTGGAGGTGTCACCTAAATTTCTTTCTGTCGATAAAGACCATTCATAGACTTTGATGGGCTTAAGAGAACACTGATTTTTATGACAATATCAAACCACAGGAGTGGCATGCACTAATTCTTCCGTAGACTTGAATTAATGTGTGTAGTGTCTTATGATACAAATATCCAGTCCTAGCTTTACAGTTGCTAATGATGGAAACATCACCATGAAAGGTAGAAAGTGATTCCAGTGATTAATCCTCTCCATTATT